>NW_016910328.1:62002-72872 GCF_001483705.2 Eufriesea mexicana
AACATTAAGATCGCAATATTCGTTTATCAGTTTAATCGATGATATATAGTGCAATATTTTTGGATGTGTTAAGCGAAGTCCTGTCTATTGTAAATACACCTAGCTGTGACCTTGCCATGCACTGATTATCTTGTAACTGCTTTGGAGTTTACATCATCAGTATACAATGAATTCCAACGGCTACAGTGCCTTGATGATAGCTTTACTCAGTGCTGCGATGTCAATTGTTAATTCCGCTAGGGATAATGGACTTTCGCTTTCGTTCTACAATGGCTGTGGAGAATACATCTTCATTGCACTATTCAATCCATCGGCAAAGTTCCTCTGTTGGTAGATGTACCAACTACCGTTCTGTGTAATGTGAATCCCACTTGCCATAAGCGCACAATACATAGGTCTTCCTAGAATCACTTTCGAATATTCATCATCAGTGAAGAAGGTATTCGAACGGCTACATGACTGTGACGTTGCCTGTACTCGGTACTGTGATGTGAAGTGTCAATTACTCGAAGGTCAGTGGATCTGTATTTTGTCATTCTATAATTGTTATGGGATATAAATCATCATTGAATATGTTGTTCCCACGGCTACAGAGCTATATTTGTGCATATCCTAAGTACCGCACTGTAAATTGTAAACATACCAAGACATGACAGTTGTATGCATTGATTATTTTAGAATTGCATTGGAACTGACACTGTCAGTGAACAAAGCCATTCAATCGTTACAATACTGTGATGATGGATACACTCAGTGCTGTGTTGTCGGCAGTTAGTATCTTGAGGGATAAAGGACCTGCATTTCTCGTTCCAGAATTTCTGTGGAATATACATCACCAGTGTACAGATTCATCCAGCTACAACAGTGCTCTGCTAGAGAATGTTCTAAATGCCGTAAGACCAATTGTAAATATCGCTGGCCGTAACAGTAACACGCGTACGCTATTCCAGAATTGCATTGGAATTTACATCACCAGTGATCATTGAAGTTTATCGTCTACATTGCTGTGACGATGGCTGCACTCAGCACTGTGTTGTCAAATGTTGATATCTCGCGAGATGTGGGACACGCAATTTGTAATTCTAGAGTCGGCATGGTAGTACAATTATCATTGAGCATAATATTCCAACGGTGCAGTGGTATGTAGGTGTATGTAATTTGTACTTTACTGTCAACTGGGAACATCGCATGCCATAACCGGAATACACATTGGTTATATCATAATTGCGTTGTAATTTACATGATCAGAGAGCAAAGTAGTCCAACAGCTACATGACAGAGATGACTACTGTACACGGCACTGTGTCGTCAATTTTCAATTTCTCGAGACATAGTAGATCTTCAATTTTAAATTCAACAATTACTGTAGGGTATACACCTTCAGTGACCAATTTAATCCAACGGAGCAGTCCTGTGCTAGTAGATGCTCTAATTCCCATACTGAGAGTTGTAGGTGTCACTAGGCATAATCATAGTATGCATAGGTTATTCCAGAATTATTTTGGAATATGCATTATCGGCGAAAAGTGTGATCCAACTTCTACATTACTGTGATGGCGGCTGAACTTAGTACAGTGTCGTCAACTGTCAAGGCCTCGAGGAACAGTGTATCTGTATTTTGTAATTCTCGAATTGTTATGGGACTTAAATCATCATTGAACACATTTGTTCAACGGACACAGTGCTATATTCATGCATGTAATAAGTACCGTACACTCAATTGGAAATACTTCAAGACGAATCCTTAATATACACTGACAATTCTGGAACTTATATTATCAGTGAGCAATGAAATACACCGGCTACATTACTGTAATGATGGATTTAGTCAGTACAGTGTTGTCAATTGTTGTTATCTCTCGGGAAATGGAATCCGTACTTTGTCATTCTATAATTGCCAAAGAATTAAAATTATTATAGGACAGATTAATCCAACGGTACAGTGATATGTAGGTAGACGTAACACGTACCGTACTGTCAATGGGTAATATCTCAAGGCGTAACCGTAATATACATTGATTATTCCGGAAGTGCACTCATATTTACATCATCAGTGATTAATGTAGTCCAACGGTTACCTTACAGTGATTATGGCTATTCTCACTACCGTGTTGTCAATTGTTAACATCTCGAGAGTAAGTGAATCTGTATTTTGTCATTCTAGAGTACCTACAATGCCTAAATCATCAATTTACATATTAATGCAGCGGCTGCGGTGTCCTGCTGCTGGATGTAATATGTACCGTGCTGTCAGCTGGAAATATTGCTAGCCGTAACCGTATCATTAGTTGACTACACCAGAATTACATTTGAATATACATCTTCAGTGAACGAAGTAGTACAACTTCAACATTACTGTGTTGATGGCTGTACTCAGTACTTTGTTGTCAGTTGTCAATGTATCGGGGGATCATAGTTCTGTCTTTTGTCATACTAGAAAATCTATAAAACATAGGGCACCACTGAACATATTACTACAGCGGCTGCAGTGTTCTGCTGGTGGATGTACTAACTACCGTACTGCGAGTTTTAAATACCACTAGCAATAACAGCACTAAACATAGGATATTCAAGAGTTACTTTAGATTTCACGTCATCAGCGTCCAAAACAGTCGAACGTCTACATTATTGTGATGTTGGATGTACTCCGGACTTTGTTGTCAATTGTTAATATCTCGAGGGACAGTGGACATGTATGTCGCCATTCTAAAATTGTTATCGGTGTATTGATTAATCCAATGGCTATGGTACAGTGATGGTGGCCTTACTCAGTCCTGCATTGATAACTATATATATCCGAAACTATAACTGATCTAACCATAGATCCACATTGAATTGCAATACAACTCAGATGAACGGATAGTAGCTTAATACAACACCTGTAGAACTCTTCAGATGGCTCAGCACGGTACTTCATTGTAGTACACAGGCTGTAGATTTATGCAGAAACCTATACTCAGTCCTATATTAACGTATATCAATAACACCAGCGAAAATTGCTCCATCCGCTGATCATTTTATAGCTGGTATAGTGTTTAAGTCATCAACGAACGGATTAACCTACCGGCTAATGTGCCCTGTCCGTGATGTAATAAGTACAGTACTGACATTTGTAAATATCTCTAGCTACACCGCACCATACATGGATTATTCTATAATGGCTGCAGAACTTATGTCTTCAATGAAGAAATTAATCCAACGGCTAATGTACTTTGAAGATGGTTTTACTCGGTACTGTGTTGTCAGTTTTTAATACCTCGAGGTACACTGGATCTGCATTTTTTATTCCAGAAATGTTGTAGAATATAATCACCCGTGAACAGACTTATCCATCGAAAGCAGTGCTCTGTTGATGAGTGTACAGCTCACCGCAATGTCAGATGTAATATCTCTATCCATATCCGTAAAATGCATTGACTATCCTTGGTTGACTGTGAAACTTAAACCTTCAGTGATTAAATAAATCAAACGGCTAGAGAACAGTGATGATGGCTGTACCCAATAATGTGCTGTGAACTATTAATTCCTCGAGGTATATTGAGTCTGTCCTTTGTAATTCTAGAAATTCACTAGCACATAGATCATCATTGAACATATTAATCCAATGGCTGCAGTGCTCTGCCGATGTTTGCGCTAGGCACCGTAATATCAGTTGTAAATGTCCTTAACCATAACCTATCTAGACATTGATTATTCAAGAATGGCTAGTGAATTTAAATCATCAAAGAAGAAGTTACTCCAGCGGCCACAGTGCCGTGACGGTTGCTGCACTTTCTACTGTGTTGTCAATTGATAATTTCCCTAGGGATAAATGAACTGCGATTTGTCTCTCTAGAATTGCAGTAAAGTATAGACCATTAGTTAGCATATGATTCCAACCGCTACCGAGCGCTGTTTGTGTATGTACAATGTACCGTACAGCCTGTCGTAAATATATCTCGCCATAACACTACAATGCATTGGTTATTATATAACTGCTTTGGAACTCTTGTCATCAGTGGACATGTTAATACATCGGATACAGTACGGTGACGATGGCTGAACTCAGTACTGTGTTGTGAATTGTTAATGTATCGAGGGACAACGGATCAGTGGATTGCCATCCTAGAAATTTTTTCGAATATGTATCAGTGAGCAGTGTAGTACAACGGCTACGGTGCAGTGATGACGACTTTGTTCAGTACTGTGTCTTCAATCGTTAATATCTCGAAGGATAATGGATCCTCATTCCTCATTCTGGAAATGCTGTAGATTATGCATCATCGGTGGACAGATAAATCCAGCTGCAACTGTGCTCTGCTGGTAGAGGCACTAAGTGCCATACTGTTAATGGTAAATGTCATTAGTCGTAACCGTACCATACGTACGTTATTCTCGAATACCTTTCGAATAACAATCGCAAGTGAACAAAGTAATCCGACGGCTAGATTACTGTGATCGTGGCATTATTATGATCTGTGTTGTCAGTTGCTAATATGTCTACAGATAATAGATATGTGTTTTGTCACTCTAGAGCTTCTACGGTATTTAAACCGTAAATCAGATTTTTCCAACGTCAACAGTGCTCTCTTGTTGGATGTACTAAGCACCGCACTGTCAACAGTAAGCATCGCTAGTTACCGTACTATACACAGATTAGCCTAGATTTTATTTTGAAATTACACCATCAGTGAACAAATGGTTCACCGTCTACATCACAGTGGTGACGGTTGTGCTCAGTACTGTGTTGTCAATTGTTTGTACTTCGAGGGACAGCTGATCTGCCTTTTCCATTCTAGTATTGCTGATGCATATAAGTCATCGTCGAACAGATTATTCCAACGGCCACACTGCACTGCTGGTGTATGTGATAGGTTCCGCATTGTCAAATATAAATATCTATAGCCGTACCCATACTGTTCGTTGATTATTCTAAAATAGCATTGTAGCTCGCATCATCAGTGAACAAAGTGGTACAACAGTTACAATACTGTGATCCTGCAAATTATAAAGAAGTTCCGGAATAATCAGTGTATGGTATTGTTATGGCTAGGGATATTCACAATTGCCAGTACGGTGCTCAGCACATCCGCCAAAAGAGCACTGTAGCCGCTGGATTAATATGCATAATGATCATATAGTTTCTATTGCAATTCTAGAACGGCAGCAATCCTATCAGTTATCCCTCGAGAAGTTAGCAATTGACAACTGAGTACAGAGTACAGCCTTCATCACAGTAGAGTCGCCGATGTATAAGTGTGACCATCGATGAAATAAATTCCAAAGCAATTGTGGAGTAATCAGTGTATAGCACGGTTGTGGCTAGAGATAATTAGAACGAACAGTACGGTACTTGGTACATCCTCTAGCAGAGCAGTGAAGCCGTTGGATTAACCTGTTCACGAAAGATGCATATACTGCAGAATTTCTACATTAAGAATTGAAAGTCCATTATCCCTCGAGATATGAACAATTGAAAACACAGTACGGAGTACACTCACCATAACTCTAATGTAGCCATTGGACTACTTTTTCCACTGATGATGTAAATCCGAAGGCGATTCTAGAATAACATACGAATTTTGCGGTTATTGCTAATGATATTTACAATTGACAGTATGGCATCTAGTTCGTCGTACAACAGATCGATGTTGGCGTTTGAATGATTTGTTCAATGTTTATATGTATTCAGCGGCAATTCCAGAACGGGAAATGCAGATACATTTTCCCTTGAGATATTAACAAATGACAACAAAGTGCAGTATACGGCTATTATCACAGAATTTTAGTCGTTGGATAAATTTGTTCATTCATGATGTATATGTGTTTAGTACACTTTCCACCGTATCGCTATTGCCGTTGCAGCGATCTGTTCACTGACAATGTATATCCCACTGCAGTTCTAGACCGAGAAATGCAGTTCCATTAACCCTTTAGAAATTAACAATTGACGTCATAGTACTGATTACAGCCATCATAACAACACTGAAGCTGTTGAATAGCTTTGTTCACTGATAATGTCACTTCCAAGGAAACTCCAGAATATTCAATGTAGTGTACGGTTGTGGCTTGTGATGTTTCCAATAAACATTACGGTGCTTCATGAATCTACCAACAGGGCTCTGGTGCTGCTGGGTTAATCTCTGCAGTGATGACATATATTCCATAACAAATCCAAAATGGCCTAATACAGGTCCAATATACTTCGAGATATATACAATTCACAGCAAAGTACTGATTCCCGACATCATCACAGAAATGTAGACGTTGGAAAACTTTGCTCACCGATGATGTAAACGCCAATGAAATTCTGCAATGAAATGTGTATACTACGGTTATGTCTAGTGATGTCTACAACTCTCGTGACGGTAATTATTACATCTGCCAACAGAGCACTCTTCCCGTTGTATTAAACTGGTCACTGAAGTTGGATATTCAACAGCAATCCTAAAGCGTGGAATGCAGATCCATTATCCCACGTGATATTAACAATCGACAACACAGTACAGAGTACAGGCATCACCACAGAAATGTGGACGTTGTACGGCTTTGCTGAATTATGATGTACATTCCCAAGTAACTCTAGAATAAAACATGTGTACTACAGTTATAGCTGGTGACGTTTCCAAATGATATTTCGGTACTACGTTCATCTACCAACCGAGCGCAGTTGTTGTCGTATTAATCTGTTCAGTGATGACATACATTCTATAACAATTCTAGAATGGCAATATATATGACCAAGTTCCCTCGAGTCATTTCCAAGTGTCAACAGGGTACAGATAGTAGCCATCATTGCAGTAACGTAAGCTTTGGGCTACTTTGTTCACTAATGATGAGAAATCCTGCGTTACTCTGGAATAATATGTAAATATACTATGGTTATGGCTAGAGGTGTTTACAATTCACTGTGCGATAGTTAGTACATCTCCAAACAGAGCATTGTTGCCGTTGAATTAAATTGGTAACTGAAGTTGAAAGCACTGCAGCAATTTTTTAATGAGAAATGCAGATCCATTGTCCCTTTGGATATTATTAATTGACATCAATGTAATGATTACAGCTATCATAACAGTACTGACACTGTGGAATGGCTTTGTTCACTGATAATGTCACTTCCAAGGAAACTTCAGAATATTCAATGTAAAGTACGGTTGTGGCTTGTGATGCTTCCAATAGACATTACTATGGTGCTCCATGCATCTACCAAAAGGGCTCCGGTGCTGTTGGGTTAATCTCCGCTGAAATGACATATATTCTATAACAAGTCGAAAATTGCAAAATACTGGTCCAATACAATACGAGATATAAGCAATTGACAACAAAGTACAAGTTCGGACCATTATCACGGTAATGCAGACGTTGGACTACTTCGTTAAGTGATGATGTAAACGCCAATGAAATTCTGCAATAGATTATTTATGCTACGGTTACGTCTAGTGATGTTTACAATTCACAGATTGTTAACTAGTACATTCGCCAACAGAGCAACGCAGCTGCGGTATTAATGTGTACAAGGGTGCTTTCTATCTTATATCAGCTCTAGAATGGAAAAATTGACGTCAACCGACCCTCGTGACGTTAAAAATTGGCAACACTGTAGTAAGTACAGACATCACCACAGTACTGTAGCCGTTGGTCTGCTTTGTTCACTGATGATAAATTGCAAAGCAATTCAGGGATAATCAATTTATATTACGGTTATGGCTTGAGATATTTCCAGTGGACAGCACGGTTCTTCGCACATGCGCCAGAAAAGCACCGCAGCCGCGGCATTAATCTTCTCAATGCTGATTTAAGCGGTATAATAATACTAGAATGACAAAATACTGGTCCAACGTCCCTCGAGATATTTGCCATTGACAACCCACTGCTGAGTACAGCCATCATTACAGTTATGTAGACACTGGACTTCCGATTTCCATGTTGACGTGTATTGCAGAGGAATGTTATGAAAACCTATGCCTAATACAGTTTCGGCATGTGATATGTACAATTCACGGTACGGTAACTAGGGCATACACCAGCAGAGGATTGCTGATGCTGTATTAACCTGTACAAAATGGCTTCGATCTTATAGCAACTCTAGTATGACAATATAGACATCCACTGGATCTCGTGATGTTAACAATTGACAAAACAGTACTGAGAACAGCCCTCACCAGAGAAATGTCTCCGTTGGGCCGCTTTGTTCACTGATGATGTAAATTCCAAAGCAATTCTGGCATAATCCGCGTATACTACGGCTACGGCTAGAGATATTTAGATGTAACAGCGTGGTGCCTAGTACATCCACCAGCAGAGGACTGCAGCCGCTGTATTCCTCTGCTCAATGATGATCTAGATTTCATAGCTATTCTAGTACGACGAAGGACAGAGACATTATCCCACGAGAAAGTAATAATTGGCAACCGAGTACTGAGTACAGCCATCATCACAGAAGGTTTGCCGTTTGTATACATTGTTCACGGATGATGTAAGCACAAAGCTACTCTGGGATAACCAGTGTATATAATGGCTATGTCATGAGATATTTACAATTGAGTGTACGACCTTATAGCAACTCTAGTATGACAATATAGACATCCACTGGATCTCGTGATGTTAACAATTGACAAAACAGTACTGAGAACAGCCCTCACCAGAGAAATGTCTCCGTTGGGCCGCTTTGTTCACTGATGATGTAAATTCCAAAGCAATTCTGGCATAATCCGCGTATACTACGGCTACGGCTAGAGATATTTAGATGTAACAGCGTGGTGCCTAGTACATCCACCAGCAGAGGACTGCAGCCGCTGTATTCCTCTGCTCAATGATGATCTAGATTTCATAGCTATTCTAGTACGACGAAGGACAGAGACATTATCCCACGAGAAAGTAATAATTGGCAACCGAGTACTGAGTACAGCCATCATCACAGAAGGTTTGCCGTTTGTATACATTGTTCACGGATGATGTAAGCACAAAGCTACTCTGGGATAACCAGTGTATATAATGGCTATGTCATGAGATATTTACAATTGAGTGTACGGTACCTAATACATCCACAAATATAACAATGTAGCTGCTGAATAAATCTGTCCAATGATGATATAATATCTGAAACAACTCCTGACTGGCAAAACACATGTCCAACATCCTACGTGACATCAGCAATTGATAACACGGTACTGGGCGCATCCATCACCACAGTAATGTGAATGTCGGACTACATTGTTCACTGAGGATGAAAATCGCAAAGAAATTCTAGCGTAAGATATGAATAGAACGGTTATAGCTAGTGACGCTAGAAATTCACTGGTGGGTAATTAGTACATATTCGAAGGGAACACTGATGCCGCTGGATTAATCTATTCAATTATGATTCAGATTTCATAGCTATTCTACAATGCAAAGGACAGATCCATTGCCCCTTGAGATATTAACAATTGACAACACAGTACTGAGAACAGCCATAATCACAGTAGTGTATCTGTTGGATTTCTTTGTATACAGATGATGTAAATTACAAGACAATTCTGGAACGAGCAGTTGGTATTACTGTTATGGCGTGCGATATTTCCAGATGATAGCACGGTGTACATTTCTTCCAACTATATTGCACTGTAGCGGTTGGGTAAGTGATTGCAATGGAGGTTTAAATTCAGTAACATTTCTAGATGACAAAATACAGATCCAGGGCCGCGATATGTTGACATAGAAGCTACTCTGGGATAACCAATGTATACAATGGCTATGTCATGAGATATTTACAATTGAGTGTACGGTACCTAATACATCCACAAATATAACAATGTAGCTGCTGAATAAATCTGTCCAATGATGATATAATATCTGAAACAACTCCTGACTGGCAAAACACATGTCCAACATCCTACGTGACATCAGCAATTGATAACACGGTACTGGGCGCATCCATCACCACAGTAATGTGAATGTCGGACTACATTGTTCACTGAGGATGAAAATCGCAAAGAAATTCTAGCGTAAGATATGAATACAACGGTTATAGCTAGTGACGCTAGAAATTCACTGGTGGGTAATTAGTACATATTCGAAGGGAACACTGATGCCGCTGGATTAATCTATTCAATTATGATTCAGATTTCATAGCTATTCTACAATGCAAAGGACAGATCCATTGCCCCTTGAGATATTAACAATTAACAACACAGTACTGAGAACAGCCATAATCACAGTAGTGTATTTGTTGGACTTCTTTGTATACAGATGATGTAAATTACAAGACAATTCTGGAACGAGCAGTTGGTATTACTGTTATGGCGTGCGATATTTCCAGATGATAGCACGGTGTACATTTCTTCCAACTATATTGCACTGTAGCGGTTGGGTAAGTGATTGCAAGGGAGGTTTAAATTCAGTAACATTTCTAGATGACAAAATACAGATCCAGGGCCGCGATATGTTGACAGATGACGACACAGCCCTGGGTTCGTTCACCATCAGAGTCATGTAATCGTTGGAATTTATTGTTCACTGATTATGCAAAGGCCTACGGAATTCAGCAATAAAATGTGTACACTACGTTTATGTCTAGCGACGTTTGCAATTCACATATTGTTATCTATTACATCTACCAACAGAGCACAGTTTCCGTTGAATTAAGTTGGTCGCCAAAGTTGGATGTTCCTCATCAATTCTAAAACGCGAAATGAGGACCCATTATCCATCCAGGTATTAACAATTGACAACACAGCACTGAGTACAGCCATCACCACACTCATGTGTAGGCTGGACTACTTTGTTCGCCGAAGATTTATATTCTATAGTTTTTCTGGAATAACCTATGTATGCTACGGTTATGGATAGTAGTACTCACAATTCGCAGTAAGGTAATTAGTACATCTACCAACAGAGCACTGTTGCCGCC
>NW_016910328.1:73600-75420 GCF_001483705.2 Eufriesea mexicana
GGCTAGTTAACTGATCACAGTTGCCGCGGTATTAATTTGGTTAATGAAGTTGTGTATCGCACATCAATTCTAGGACGAGAAACGCATATCCAATATCCCACGAGATATTAACAAATGACAACACAGTACTGAGTACATCCATCATCATATAGTCGTAGCCGTTGTGTAACTTCGATCACTGATGACGTATATTACAAAGCAATCCTGGAATTATCAACGTATATTACGTTTACGTTTTGAGATAGTTCCTACTGACAGTGTAGCACCAATTATATCCACAAATATAGCACTGTAGCCGTTGGATTAATATGCTCAATGATGATTTAGGCCCCAAAAAATGCTATAATGACAAGAAAATCATCCAACGTCCCTGCAGATGGAAATAGTTGACGACAAAGTACTGAGTACAACGACCATCACCGTACTCTAGCTCTTGGTCTACTTCCATCACTCATGGTGCAAATTCCATAGCAACTGAGGAATAATGAACGTATATTACGGTCATTGCTTGAGATATTTCGAATCGACCGGGCGGTACACAATACATCTGCGAAAATAGCACAGTTGCCGATGGATTAAGCCGCTCAAAGATGATTTAAATCCCGTAGCATTTCGAAAATGACAAGATAGTGGTCGACTATTCCTCCAGTTGTTAACAACTGTCAACACAGTTGTGAGTACAGCCATCATCACAGTATTGTAGCCGTAGGATAACTTTGATAATTGATGTTGGTCATTCCAAGGCAATTCTAGAATAATCATTGTATATTACGAATACGGCTTCTGATTATAACTGAGGGTGCGGTGCTTATCAGGTACACGCATATAGCTCTGTAGCCGTTGGATTAATATGTTCAATGATATTTTAAGTACTGTATCAATCCTAGAGTGCAAAATATAGGACAAACGTCCCACGAGATATAAGCAGATGACAACACAGTATTGAGCACAGACGCCACCAATGTAATGTAGCCGTTGGAATACTATGTTGACTGGCGATGTAGATATGAAAGCAACTCTAGAATAACATGTGCACGTTGCGGTTACGTCTATTGTTATTTACAATTCACTGTACGGTAATTTGTACATTTACAAAGAAAGCACACTTGACGTAGTGTTTAATTGTTCACTGAAGATGTATACCCTGCAGCAATTGTAGAATGAAGGACGAGGGTCCACTATCCCTCGTCAAATTATCAATTCAAGAAACAGCGCAGAGTACAGCCGTCACCACGGTTATGAAGTCGTCGTGATACTTTATCCGCTGGTGATGTGAATTCCATAGCAATTCTGGAATGATCAATATATATTACGGTAATGGCTTGAGGTATTTCCAATTGACAGAACGGTACTTATTACATTCAACAATATAGAGCTCCGGCCACTGGAATATTGTGTGCAGTGATGATTTAACACCTATAACAATTCTAGAATGACAATACACAGATTCAATGAAAACCGAGTTATTAGCACTTTACAAAACAGTACTGAGCTCATCCACCGTCAGAGTGATGTAGCCGTCGGATTACTTTGTTCACTGATAAAGTGAGTTCCAATGTGATTCTAGAATAACCTATGTACAGTGGGGTTGTAGCTAGTGGCATTTAGAGCTGGCAGTACGTTAGCTATTACGTCTAACAACAGATCGCGTCTGCCGTTGTATTAATCTGGTCACTAAGGATGTATATTCCGCAGCAATTCTAGAACGAGGGATTCAGGTCCATTATCTACCGAGAAATTAGGAACTGACGGCTCAGCACTGTGTACATGCATCATCGCAGTATTGTAGCTGTCGAATAACTTTGTCCACTGACGATGAA
>NW_016910328.1:76109-90502 GCF_001483705.2 Eufriesea mexicana
CGCAGTACTGCAACGGTTGAACATCATTTTTCACTAATATTATTTGTTCCAATGTAATTCCATATTTATCAATGTATACTACGGTTATGGCTAGAGATATTTAAAATTGACAGTACGGTACTTCATACATATACCAGCAAAGCACTCCAGCCGCTGTATTAATCTATTCATTGATTTTTAAGTTTCTATTTCTTTTCTAGAATGCAAAAGAGAGATCCGTTATCCCTTGAGATATTAACAATTGACAGCACATTGTTGTGTGCAGCCATCATCACAGTAGTGCATCCGTTGGACTGCTTTGTCCACTGATGATGTAAATACCGAAGCTATACCGTAATAATCAATGTATATTACGGTTAAGGCTTGAGACACTTCCAACTGACAGCACGGTTCTTATTTCATCCGCCATTCTAGCCGTTTAGCCGTCGGACAATTATTTTCACTGATAATTGACGTACTACAACAGTTCCAGAATTACGTAGTACAAATCCTCTGGCACTCGAAACCTTGAAAATTGACAACAAATTACTGAGTACAGCCACCATCTCAGCACAGTAGCCGTTGGACCACTTTCTACACTGGTGATATAATTTCCAATGCAATACTGCAATAATCAATGTATACTACGTTTACGGCTAGAAATATTTCCAAATGACAGTATGGTACCAACTACATCCACAAATATAACACTGCAGCCGACGGTTTAATATGTTCAGTCATGATGTAAGTCCTATAATAATGCTAGAATGACAAAATACACATCCACTAGCCCTCGAAATATTAGCAATTGATAACACAATGATGAGTACAGCCGTCAACATAGTAATGTAGACGTTGGACTGCTTTTCTCACGGATGCTGTAGATACCAAAGTGATTCTAGAATACTCCGTGTATACTACGGTTACGGCTAGCGATATTTACACTTCACAGAACGGTAATTGTTACATCTACCAACAGAACACAGTTGCCATTGGATTAAGTAGTACACTGAAAATGTATATCCTACAGCAATCGAGAAATGATGGATGAAGGTTCATTGTCCCTCGCCATATTAACAATTGGCAACAAAGTGCTGAGCGCAGCCATCATTATATTACCTTCGCCGTTGGTCTACTTTGTCCAATGATAATGTAAATACCAAACCAACTTTGGCATTGTCAACGTATGGTACGGTTATGCCTTGACATATTTCCGAATGAGAGTACGCTACGTATTATATCCACTAATATAGTATTGTGGACATTGCATTGAACAGCTCAATGTTGACTTAAATTCTGTAACAAATCTGGAATGAGAAAATACAGGTAACCTAGCCCTCATGACATTAAAAATTAATAAGACATTACTGACTACAGCACTCATCACAGTGCTGCCGGCGTTGGATTATTCACTCACATATGGTGCGAGTACCAAAGCAATTCTAGGGTAATCAGAGTATAGAATGGTTATAGATGGGGATATATAAAACTGTCAGTTCGGAGCTTAGTAAATAAACAATTAAAGCTCTGTAGCCCCTGGATAAGATTGCTCAACGAAGATATCCATTTTGTAGCATTTCTAAAATGACATAGTGAAGTTCCTTTATCCCTCGCTATATTAACAATTGAGAACGCAGCACTGAGTACCGCCATTATCGCAGTACTGTTGCCGTTGGACTACTTTCTTGACTGATGACGTAAATTCCATAGATGCACAGCAACCATCAGTGCATATTACGGTTGCGGCTTGAGTTATTACTAACTCGCAGCACGGTACCTATTACATCCACCAATTTAGCAGCATAGCCGGTGAATACATATGTTCAATCATGATATATATGCTATAACAGTGCTAGAACGACAAAATACATATCCACCGACGCTCGAGGTATTGAAATTTCAAACACATCCCTGAGTACAACCATCAACGCAGTAATGCAGACGTTAGGCTATTTTGATGGCTGATGATGGATGTCCTAAAGAAACTCTAGAGCTTGTTGTGTATTTTACTGTTATGGCTAGTGAAATTTGCAATAGGTAATACGGTGCTTAGTACAGCTAGCAACAGACAACAGTTACCGTCGGAACAATCTGTTCACTAATGAGGTGCACTCTACTGCAGTTCATTGGAAGGAATGTGTGGATCGATTATCCCTCGTGGTACGAACGATTGACAACATAGCACAGAGTCCAGCTACCATCACAGTAACGTAGAAGTTGGACAACCTTTTCAACTGATTACGAAAATTCGAAAGCCACGCTGGAGTAATCAATGTAAACCGAGGTTATGGCTTAGGATGCTTCCAATTGACATTGCTTTGCCTATTACATCCACCAATATTACGCTATAGCCGTTAGATTAATCTGTTCAATAATGATAGATATTGCATAACAATACTAAAACGTTTAAATACATATTCGCAGATTCTCGGTGTATTTACAATCGGCAACACAGTATTCAGTACAGCCATCGCTACATTTGTGTACAGTTGTGAGAATACATTGTCCACTGATGACGCTAATTCCATGGAAATTCTGGAATAATCAATGTATATTACGGTTATGGTTAGAGATACTTCCAAGTGGCAGTACTGTATCTACAACATCATATTCACCAGTATAAGACTGTGACCGTCGGAATCGTCCGTTAAATGATGATTTAATTCCTATAACAATTCTATAATGAAAAAACACACATTCACTGACCATCGAGATATATACAATTGACAACATAGTACAGAATTCAGCCATCATCACAATACTTTAGCAATTGCATTAATCTGTTCGATGAACGTTTTATTCCGTCAGCAACTGCAGAATGACAGTAGAATGACGTAGTATGGTCAGGTATTGCTGTAGAAGCTAGGTGATCAGTGAATGGTCTTTTGGAATGACAATTGTAGTCTGCAGATGTGTGTGCTCAGTACCGTACATTAGATTGCCAATGTCTCTGACTAAAATTGATCTATACTCTGATAATTGTAGAAATGCAATATAAAATACATGATCAGAGGAATGGTTAGTACAATGGCTGTAGCACAGTTAATTTCCACACTCAGTATAGCATTTTCAAATGATCGTATCTACAGGCATATCTGATTGAACCTTTGATCATTCTAGAACTGCTGCAGAGGTTGAAACTTCAGCGAACAGATTAATTCAATGGCTATAGCATTATGTAGATGGATATGCCCCCTACCGTATTAACAATTGTCAATGTTTCTAGCGAAATTTGGTCTACCCATTGCTCATTCTGGAATTGTTGTAGAAATTAAATGATCAGCGAAAATATTAATCCAACGGCTACAGTGCTCTACTGGTAGATGTACCCAGAACAGTACTGTCAATTGCAAATATCTCTAGACATAACTGCACAATGTATGCATTACTCTAGAACTGCTGTGAGGATTAGATCGTCTGTGAGCAAATTAATGAAACCGCTATAGTTCTGTGTTGGTGGATATACTAAGTACCGTATAGGCAATCGTAAACATCTCTAGCCGTAACTGCAATATCCGTGGATTATTCTGGAAATACCGTGGAACATAGATCATGCTGTGAACAAACTCAACCAACAGCTTCAGTAATCTTTTGAACCCAGTACGGCATCGCGTTTTTGTCAATCTCAATAGCGACAATTTCAGTATTAATTGTACATTCGTCAATTACTAAGGAATTTGATGATCAGCGAACTGATTAACTCAATGGCTATGGAATAGTGTAGGTGGCCAAACTCAGCTAATATCTCCGGCTATGAGTTTTCAATACCTTCATTATTCTAGAATTACAATAGAACGTATATCATCAGAGAACAAATTAATTCAATGGATACTGCGCATTGCCGGTGGGTGTTCTAGGTACCGTACTGCCAACAGTGAATAACCCTTGCGTTAACTAATGTATTCAATGGTTACTCTAGGGTCGCTGCGGAATTTAAGGCATCAGTGAACGAATTATTCCAACGGCTACAGTACTGCGATGTTGGCTGTGCTCAGTACTGTGTTCTCAGTTTGTAATATTTCGTGCAATAATGTATCCGTCATCTGCCATTGTAGAATTGCTATATAATCTAAATGATCATAGAATAGACTACTTCAACGCAGGGGGCACTCTGTTGGTGGATGTACTGAGCACCGTAATATCAATTGTAAGTGTCTCGCGCAATAAGTGCTGTAAACATTGGTTACTCTAGACTTGCTTTGGCATTTAAATCTTCAGTGAAGAGGTTAATCTAGTTACAGCAGTGTTCTCTTTATGGACATATTCAGAAATGTATTATCACATGTCATTTTCTCCAGCGACACTTACTGTATTCATTGATCACTCAATTATTCCAGAAGAACGTAGATGAGCAGCGAACGGCTTTTTTCGGTGGCTATGGTATTGTGTAGACTTCTGTACTCAGTGCGTTTTTGTCAACTGTTAACATTTAGTGCGGCAATGGATCTGCCCCTTGTCATTCTAGAATTGCTATAGAATTTAGATCATCAGTGAGCAGATTAGTACAGCGGCTGCAGAACTGTCACAATGGCTGTGTGCAGTACTTTGTGGTCAGTTGTAACCTTAGCGTGCGATAATTTACCTTTCTATTGTCATCCCTGGATTGCTACGGAATTTATATCATCAGCCAATATATTTATCCATTGGCCATATCATTGTGTGGACGGCTAGACTCTGTACTCTATTTTACCTTATCAGCATACCTATCTACAGTTTTTGCAGCCATTGGACATTCCAGAATTGCTGTGGAACATAAATAGTCAGCGATTAGATTAATGCAATGCATATAGAACTGCGTAGACTACTACACCAAGTACTGCATTATCAATTGTCGATGTCTGAAGCGATTATTTATCCAACCATAAATCATTCTAGAATTGCTACGAAATTGAAACCATCAGTGAATAGGTAAATCAAGCGGCTGTATTACTATGTTGATGACTGTACGCAGTGCAGTACGGTCAAGTATTACCATCTCTAGCCATAATGTATCCATTTTCTGATCATTCCTTATTGCTACGTAGTGCAACTGATCAGTGGATAGATTAGCCCAGTGGCTATAGAGCAGTATAGATGGCTACCCTAACTTATGTATTGTAAATTGTTAATATCATGAGCGATGTTTGATATATCCTTTGTCATTCTCGAACTGCAATAAAATATAAATCATCAGTGAACAGGTTATTCCAATTGCTACATTTCTGCCTTGGTGGCATTCTCAGTACCCTGCTGTCGATTGAAAATGTCTCTGGCGATAATTGATATATCCGTTAGTAATTCTAGAATCTCTGCAGAAATTAGACGAACTGTGAATACACTTATCCAATGGATATAGCACGATGTGGACGACTATACTCAGTACTGCGTTACCAATTTTGCATATATGAAGCGATAATTGATCTATAGATTTATAATTACATAATTACTGTGCAGCCTAACTCATCGGCGAATAGATTAATCCGCTGGCTATATTACTGTGTAGATGGCTACACTCTGTACTATGTTGCCATTTATCAAAGTCTTCAGCGACAATTTCTCCATCCACTGACAATTCTCGAATTGCTTTGGAAATAAGGCGATTAGCATAAGTATTGCATCAATGCCTGAAGTACAGCGTTGATTGATATGCTCAGTAAATTGTTGTCAATTGTCTGTATCTCTGGCAATAATTGATGTGCCAATTGATCACTGCTGAATTGCTATAAAATATGAGTGATCCGCCTGTAGATTAAACCAATTTTTATTGAACTGCCTATAGGCCTATACTCATTACACTATAGTTAGCTTTTAATATCTTTTGCAATAACTTATATATCCGTTGCTCATTTCGAAATTGCTGTAGAATTTACATGGTCAGTGAATAGGTTAACACAGATGATATAGTATTGCGTATATGTGCACAGGGCTCTGCAGATGACTATTCAGGTTACTCTATTGTCATTTCTTAATATCTATGGCGGCAATTGACATTTCTATTGAGCACTCTAGAATTGCTACATAATGTGGATGTTCAGTTTATAGATAAATACAAGTACTATAGATCTTTGTAGAGGTATATAATCAGTTCTTCACTGTCAGTTATCAATGTACCTAGCGATATTTGACCTACCTAATGACCATTCTAGGATTTCCATAGAATTTACGTCAGATACTTTATGCCAATGGCTATGGTACTATGTATATTGATGTATACAGTACTCTTTCTTCAATTGTTAATTTCCCTAGCTATAATGCATCTATCCATTGATGGTTCTAGAATTTCTGCCGGAATAAGATGTTCAGTATATAGATTGACCCAGTGGCTCCAGTAACGTATAGGTAGCAGTACTCGGCACGGTATAGTCAATCGATAATATCTCTAGAGATAATCGATCTATTCACTGACAATTCTAGTATTGCTATACATTTAAATGATCAATGAATAGATTAATACATTGGCTATAGTAAAGGAAAGGTGGCTATACTCAGCACCGTATTGTCAATCGTCAATATCTCTGGCGATAATTGATCCACCCATTGATCATTCTGGAACTGCCACAGAACATTTGTGATCAGTCAATAGCTTATACGTACGAGTACAGTACTACCTTCGTGGCTACTCTCAACGATGAATTTGAAATCACTAAAATCGCTAGCGATAATATATCCGTCCATACATCACTATAGAATTGCCTTAGTGTTTGTATGATAATCGAAAATGCTTATTCAATGTCTATGATACTGTAAATGTGACTACAATCAGTGATGTACGTTCAACCGTTAATATCTCCTGCGATAATTGATCTATCTATAGATCATTATTTAATTGCTAGGCAACTTACGTTATCAGCGAATACATCATGCCATTGGCTGCAGGGCTATGTTGTTGGCTATACTGAGTTCTGTGCTTTCAACCGTTAGCACCTCAAGCGATAATACATGTATCCATTGATCATTTCAAAATTGCTATATGGAAATTGGATGATCACTAAATAGGTTGCCTCAATGTCTTTATTAATGTGTTGATGGCTGTACTGAGTACTTTGCAGCTAATTGTTAATATTTCAATTGACAATTCATCTGTCCTTTGATCTATCTAGAATTCCTATAGAAGTTACGTGATCAGTGAGTAAATGAATTCAAGTGATACAGTAATGTGTAGATGGCTATAATCTGTGGTGTATTGTTGATTGTTATTTCCTCTAGGCTTAATTTCTCCACCCATTTATCATCATAGTATTGCTAGAGCACTAAAATGATCCGTGAATGGATTCATGCAATGGTTACAGTACTCCTTAGTTGGCTATACTCAGTAATGTATTATTCATTGTTACTTTCGCTAGAAATAATTGAACAACACATTGGTCAACCTATAATACCTATAGAACCTACATGAATAGCGAATAGATTAACGCAATGGTTATAGTACTGCGTGGGTGCCTATACTCAGTACTGCTGCGTTGGTTGCCTATATCTCAAGCGATAATTGACATATCCGTCGGTCATTCTAGAAATGCTATAGAATATAAGGGTCAGTGAAAGGATCAATCACATTGCTACCGTGCAGCGTCTACTGTTCTACCCTGTACTCTATTGTTAATTGCTGTTATCTCCAGCGATTATTGATCTACCCTTTGATGATGCTAGGATTCCAATGGAAAGTACGTGATCAGTCAGTAGAAAGTGATATAGTAGAGTGTAGATGGCTCTAGCTTGTAGTGTACAGTTGACTCTTAATGTCTATAGAGATAACTTGCCCATCCATTAATAATTGTTGAATTGCTTTGGAATTCACGTGACAACTGGACAACTTTGTCCAATGGCTGTAATACTGCGTATATGGCTTCACTAGGTACTGCACTATCTATTGCTTATGTTTCAAGCGAAAATTAATATATCCTTTTGTCAATGAAGAATTGCTTTAGAACTAAAGGAATCGGTGAATAGATCAATGCAATGCATATGGAGCTGTGTAGGTGGCTGTAATATTTATTGTTAATTGTTAATATGTCTAGAGACGTTTGATCCATCCATTGATAGTTCTTGAAGTGCTGTGGGATTTTAATGACAGCTGAATTGATTAATACAATGGCTACGGTACTGCACTGACGGCTGCAATCTGTGCTTAACTGTTAATTCTAATATCTCTAGTGATAATTGACCTATCTATTGAAAATGATGGAATAGCTATAGAATATTAATGATCAACGAATTCATTAGTTAAACGGCCATTATACTGCGTAGATTGCTATACTAAGTTCGATATTATTATTTGTTACTGTACCTAGACATAGTTGACATCTACATTGATGATTCTTGAGTTGCTGCTGAACTAAATGACCAATGAGACAATTATTGCGGTGGCTATGGTTCATTGTCGGTTGCTCTACCCTGTACAGTATTGTTAATTGACCTTATGCCCAGAGATAAGTGGAAAATCCATTGATCATTACGGGATTGCGTTGAAATTTATGTGATCAGTGAATAGATTAATAATGTGTCTATAGCACTGCTTAGATAGCTGAATTAATTGCCGTATTAGTTACTGTTGACATTTCCTGCGAAGATTCATTTCTCTATTGTTTAATATAGAATTGCTGTGAAATTAACATGATCACTGAATACATTAATGCATTGGCGTTAGTGCTACGTAGATGGCTATATTCCCCTGAGGATGCAACCCTGGATATTGTATCGTCCACTGTGAATGTCTTTTGCGATAATAGATATAGCGATTTCTCATTCTAGAAATGCTATGATAGTTAAATGATCAGAGAGTAGATTAATCCAATGGCTGTAGTACTGCGTAGGTGGCTATGTACGGATCGGTAATGTAGATTGTTAACATCTCTAGTGATTTTTGAAGTAACCATTTATCCTTATACAATTGCTATGTCATTTTCATGATAGGTGAGTGGATTAATCCATTGCGTATAATACTTTGCCCACGGCTATAGTGAGTACTGTAATTTGGATTGCTGATGTATCAAGCGACAATCCATCTATCAATTGAGCAATGAAGAAATGCTACAGAGCTTACAATATCAGTGAATAGATTAATGTTATGTATAGAATACTGTGTAGATGGCTATAACCTCTACCATTCACTTGAAAGATCCATCTATTCATATTTCTTGAATTGCTGCGAAACTTATATATTAACTGAATAGATTCATTCAATGGCGTTATTAATGCTTATGTGGCTATATTTCCGCTAAGGCAGCAGCACTCAGTACTGTATTCTCAACTTTGAATATCTGTAGCGGCAATTGATATAGCCATTGATTATCCTTGAATTGTTATGAAAGGTAAATTGTCAGTGAATATATTGATGCAATGGCTATAATACGGCGTAGGTGACTATACTATGTACTGCTTTGTTGAATGTTATCATCTTTAGCAATAATTGATCTATTGACTATTCATTCTGGAATTGCTACAGAAATAAATTTTTCAGTTTGAAGATTGAACCACTGGCTATAGTGCTGCGTATATACATACCCTCAGTAATTGATTGTTCAATGCTAGTATCTCTAGCGGCAATTGACCTATCCAATAATCCATCTCTTACTGATATAAACCATAGGCGATCCGCGTATACATTAAACCAATGGCTACAGTACTGTGTAGATGACCATACCCTGTGCTGTAGTGTTAATTCTAATATCACCAGCAACAATTGGTCTATCCATTGGTCATTCGAGAACTGCTATATAATTCATGCGATCAGTGAATCAATAATTCCAATGGCTATAATACGCTGCTGAGGGTTATACTTTGTTGTCTATTGTCAATTGGCAACTTGTCGAGGGATAATTTATATGCACACCGATAATTCTAGAATTGCTGTGGAATAATGATCATAACTGCATAGAATAGCACAAGGGCTTTAGTGTTTTGTAGCTGACTGTACTGATGATCGTTCTAGAACTGCTATGGAACTTAAATGGTCAGAGGATATATTAATACAATTGCTACGGTACGGTGAAGATGGCTATACTCAGTAGCGCATTGCTAATTGTTAATTTTTCCGGCGATAATTGATCTATCCGATGGTACTTCTAGAACTGTAATAGTATACAGATGATCAGTGAATAGGATAATTATAATCGCAATTGTACTGTATTGATGGCTGTACACAGGACTGTATTGTCGGTAGTTGATGTCTCTTCCGAAAATTGATCCATCCATTTATGATTCTAAACTTGCTGTTAAATCTATGTGTTCTGTAAACAGATTAATCAAGTGACACTTACAGAGCGTAGACGGGTATACACAGTACGGTATTTTCGACTGTCAATTTCGCTAAGAATAATTGATCCAAACATGGACCATTGTAGAATACCAATAGAATTAATATTATCTGCGAATAGATTAGTTCAATTACAATGGCACTGAGAAGATTTCATTACCCAGTACCGTGTTTTCACTTGGTTATATCTCTAGCAATATGTGATACATCCACTGGTCATTCTAAAATATCTGTGGAAGGCATATCATCAGTGAATAGACTTATCCAAGGGCTACAGGAACGTGTAGATGACTATACTGATTAAAGCATTGTTAATTGATACTTCTCTAGCGATGATTTATCTAGTCATAGGTCGTTCAATAGGTTATTAGGCAATATATATGCTCATTGAAAAGTTACTCAAATGACAACAGCACAATGTATTTGGCTGCACTCAGCACTTTATCTTCAATTGTTAATATCTCTGGCGATAATTGACCCATCCTATGACCATTCTAGGATTGCTATAGAATTTAGGTGGCCAGTGTGTACGTTAATATAATCGCTATATGATATTGTAGGCAGATATACCCACTTCTGTATTGCCAATTTCTATTATCTCTGGCTATAATTGATTTACCCCTTCGTCATTCTATCGACCTTATATTATTTGGATGACGAGTAAATAGATTATACCAATGCAAATTATACTGTGTAGATGGCTATAGCCAGTACTGTATATTCGCATGCTAATATCTCCAGCCATAATTGATCATTCTGAAATAGCTATTGTATTTAAAGACCAGTGAATACGTTAATCTAATGGCAATGATGCTAATCATTTGTATTTAGCGCTCATGTATACTCCGCTGCGCTCTGTTGCACTTTGGTGCTCACTGCAATGGTCCGCCCTGTATAGGTTTGGGAAGATAGTGTTTATAAGGTTAGGTCAGATTAGGGTAATACATGATTCTGCTTTATTCGCTGCAACACGGTGGTGTCCGTTGCTTTACTATGCACTGCTCTTTTCTGCTGTGCTACGATTCGCACGGATATGTTCTACTGTAGTAGGATTAGGTAGTGCAACGATGGATAATGTTAGGAAAGTATCTATGCTATGCGCTGCCACCAGAGGTATTCGGCTATTTAATCTGCGGGTGCTATGCTCTGCTGTACACAACTGCACTCTGCTGTGCTCAACCATGGACGGACTAGGTCAGGTTACCTTGGGTTTGGAATCTGTGCTGTTCGCTAGTATTCTCTGGTATTCGGCGCATTAAAGTTCTCTCCTGCTACCTGCCTCGTTTCCCTGCATACCGCTGGTCACAATTGCAGTTGGGTTAGGGAAAGTAGTGTACGTGAGGTTAGGTTATGCCAGGCTTGGGTTAGTTAAGTTAGGTTAGGTGGCGGACCTGTATTCTTCGCTGCTGTTCAATGTGTTCTGCGCTTCGCAGAGGCCTTCTGCGCTTTCCAACGCTCTGACATGCACTGCTGCAGTTAGTCTTTATTGCGTCAGGGTAGGAAAACTTTATTTATGTTATGTGGGCTTAGGCTCGGAATTTGTGCTATTGTCTGCTGTTCAGTGGTTTATGGCACTTCAAGGTGTTCTGCTGCCCTCTTATGCGCTTTCCTGTTCTCTGCGTTGCACTGCTATGTTTGGAATAAGTTATATTATGCTCAGTTGGGTTACGTTAGGAGTCTGTGCTAACATCGGCTATTCGTTGGTATACGGCGTATTACGATACCCTATTGCGCTCCGTTTTGTTTTGCTACGTTTAGGTTTAATGTTATTATTCTTAGGTTCATTGTTAGTAGTGGAATCTGTGTTACTAGCTTATATCCCGCGGTGTCCTGCGCTTTACCCTGCTCTTTTGAACCCTGCTACGCCCTGCTGTGATATGCCGCGCTATCCTGTGCTTTGACGTGGTGGTGTTTATATTCGGACCACCCCAGTCCAAAACTCTGCTAATCGGTGATATTTGGCGATAACCGACGCTATACTGTGGCCCGCTGCGCTCTGCAACACTTTCACGAGCTCTGCCTTGCTCCGCTTTGCTCAGGATGGATGGGGAGGGATTTTTAATGTTTGCTTAGATTTCGATGTGTTGGTTGTGGTTAGGTTACGTAAGGGTAGGGAACTCATACATTTGATGCATTTGCGTGGTATCATTAACCGAACTGTGCTCTGCTGCGCTGTATATCTGTAGCGTTGCTGTTTGTAGCTGTGCTGTTCGAAGCGGTGCTTGTCTATTTTACGCTCTGCTGTGCACTGCTGTGGTTAGTATCGGTTACAGAGGAACATGTCATTTGAGGAACATGTGCCATTCGCAGTTGTTCATTGGTATTCGGAGCACAACTGGACCATGCTGTGCTATTCTTCTCCCTCGTGAGCCCTACAGCAGTCAGCCGCATACTGCTGTGCTCTGTTCTATTTGCGGTTTTATCCAATACAGTGCCGTGCACTGAAGTGCTGTGCTGTGGTAGCATCACTTCTCGGGGTGGTGCTGTCCTGAGCAGTAGTGTGCTGAGCTGTGCTGTGGTATTCGGTGCAATTTATTGCCCTGCGTTGCTGTACTACGTTCTCCAGCGCGCTGCTGTGGCAGTAGAACTAAAGAATTTCATTCACAAGTAACCGATGTGCTCTATTTCCATCCAGATGTGCCATCCAAGCCAGATGACGCTTGTGGAAGGCGAGAACAGTAACAGTGTGTAAGAATTCAACGGCTCATTCCGAAGAAGTACCGACTCCGCACAGCACACTTCCCTCCTTTTTTCTTGAATATGAATAGGCCTGTTAGCGTGTAATTCCAGCTTTTCACTGTAAATTCCGTGCTTCGAGCTTCTGATACCAGGAGCAATAGGAAATGAAAAATGGAAATCGAAAGAGTAGAATTATTACGATAATTTAGTCAGTATTGGATGCTACTTAATCCGAAGTTCGTACAGATTGTTGGTGGCAATTCGTTCCATTTGTAGGTCAAGGGAAATTGCATTAACATTACTACTTTATGCGTTGGTGGCGAAATTAGGGTAATTGTATAAAGAAAAGGTAGACATGCAGTTAACAAAAGGAGCACAGTGCCTCAATCAATATATTACCAACTATTATAGTCGTCATTACTCAAGAATATAGCGAATGATGATAGTGTTTAATACAATAATTGATCACATCCATAGCATTAATCGATTGGCAGATTTCAATCATCTTTGTAATGGAATTAATTAATTACTTGATCGAATTAATTCCAAAATTCTGCAGTCTGCACTTCGTCCGGTATGAAACATGTGCACGTATTTCTGATGTAGCATATGCGTAGTACGCTTCAACGTGAGTCATATAACTTTTATATTCCCGTGGCTTTCAAGCATGACGAGGTTAGTTTGTTGAATTAGGTGGTCGCGTTAAATAACAGAATATTATTAATATTATTACGTAATACCTATATAACTCGTCCATAAAACCCAAAGCGCTACAAACGCTCAAACTAATCGTTAACTTCATCCCACCATTCAAGCTCAACCCTTTGCACTATACTACTGCTTAGGAAGTGCACTTTTCTACCTTGCACTCGATTCTGTAGAAAAGAGTGAGTAATCCTCGTACCTGATAAATCAAAAAAATAGTGGAGAAGAGAGCGTCCTCCTCTTTTCCTCCGAGCACCTTTCCTTCAGCCTCGTCTTCTAGCCTCCGTTTTCCTAGTTCCATTCCATAAAGCCGCCCGTCTTTCCGTTATGCGTTTACCCTAGCACCTTCATTATATCACCTTCGAATCCAAAATATCCACAACACCTCGATTCAGTCAATTAATTAGTACTTATTGGACACGATTTGAACTACATTCTCCATCGCCATCGAGAAGCAGGCACCAAGGAATTACGATGGATTCGGGGAACTGGGGGGCATGTGAAATCTCTATGACTGTCAAACTTTGTACTCGTCTCAACGAATGAATTTATTCCGGGCTGTGGTTGTTGGAACTTTGGGAGGAAGTAGGCTTCACTCGGGATAGTTGTCATCGCACCGTACGCGACGAAATTGCAGCACAGCCTGCAGGCTTCTATGCGCCATATATCGAAATTCACTGTACGCACGTGTCACATATGTATTCGCGTAGTGTCTTCAGTCCTTAACTCCGAAAATGAACATTAATTACCGTCTACAACTCCTTCTACCAATTTTACCGGTTTATGTGAAAAATCGCGG
>NW_016910329.1:0-1861 GCF_001483705.2 Eufriesea mexicana
GTACTGCTGGCCTCCTCAGAGCCAAGCTGAACATATTAAAGCACTGTAGAGTGCAGAAGTCCAGCGAAAAGCTGTGTACAGCGCAGAAGTCTATGCTACCGTAACCTAACCCAACCAAACGCAACAAAAGCGTACGTAATATATCAGCATCTAACGCGCCGAGACAACTACTGCTGGCTTTCCCAGAGACAAGCACAATTTACTAGAGCACGGTAGAAGGCAGAAATCTACCGAGTAGCGGTGTATAGCACAAAAGTCATGGCTACCGTATCCTTACCC
The DNA here is from genome assembly GCF_001483705.2 of Eufriesea mexicana. Lineage (NCBI taxonomy): Eukaryota > Metazoa > Arthropoda > Insecta > Hymenoptera > Apidae > Eufriesea > Eufriesea mexicana. The sequence continues at coordinate 280 of NW_016910329.1, forward strand.
TGCCAAACGTATCATAAACATACGCAACATTAATAAACCTAACGCTGCGAGACCACAATTGTCGGCATCCCCAGAGCCAAGGAGAATACACTAGAGCTCACTAGAGCTCAGAAACCCGCCGTATTGCTGCGTATGGCACAAAAGACAATGCAGTCCTATACCAACATACACAATCGTAACACAGCCAAACGTGACCTAACCAAACAAAACGACCGCGACAAATATTGCTGGCCTGCACATAGACAAGCAGGATGTACTAGAGCACAGTAGTGCGCAGAAATCCACCGCAATGCAGTGAATAACACAAAAGTCGAAGGTACACTAACGTAACATATCCAAACCTATCCTAACCAATCATAACATAACACAAACTGTCGTGCCACGGCCACTATTGCTCGCCATCCCAGAGTCGAGCAGAGTATAGGACATCAATGTCGAGAGAAGAAATCCACCAAATAGCAGTGCACAGTACATGAGTCAGAGACACCATAACCTAACCTGGCATAACCTAGCCAAACGTAACGTATCCAAACGATACCTGGCATAACCTAGCCAAACGTAACGTATCCAAACGATCCATAGATCAACCTAGCATGACGAGAAATTCACTGCTGGCCTCCACAGGGGCAAGCAGAGTGTACTACAGCACAGTAGTGCGCAGAAATGCACCGGAAAGCAGTGAACAGTATAAAGGTCGAAGGTATCCTAACCTAACCAGTCCTAATCTAACAGAAGCAGTCGTAGCTTAAATCAACATAACGTGCCGCAACCACTGCTTTCGCCCTCCCCAGAACCAAGCAGGTTATATTAGAGCACAGCAAACAACAGATACCCACCGTATAGCCGTGTATGGCACGAAAGCCAAAGCAATCCTAACCAAACTTGGCGTAACCTAACGTGCCACGAGCACAACTGCTCGCCTGCCCAGTGTCGAGCAAAACGTAGTGGAGCAATGTGGAGCGCAGAAGTCTACCGTATAGCAGTGTACAGCGCAAACGCTAAAGAAATCCTAAACGAGCCTTCCTAACCCAACCTAACGAAACGAAACCTACCTCCACATAACGTACCGAGACCACCATTACTGGCAACCGAAGGGTCAAACAGGACATATTAGATCACAGTAGATGGCAAAAGCCCACTGAATCGCAGTGTATGGCGTGAAAGTCTAATATACTCTATCCTAGCCTTACCAAACGTGACAAAAGGGAACGTAAGGTAACACAAAATAACGTGCCGTGACCACCTATGCTGACATCCGCGGAGGCAAGCAGAATATAGTAGAACACTGTATGCCACAGAAATCCACCGAAGAGCAGTGTATAGCACAAAAGTCGAAGCTATCCTATCGTACACTAGCCATACGTAACACGGCCGTACGTAGCATAACTCAAGATAATGTGCCGACACCACAATTGCTAGCGCTCCAGAGCCAAGCAGAGTATTCTAGAGCACAGTAGAGCGCTGAAATCCTCCGCAATGCTGTGTATAGCTCGAAAGTCAACGATATCCGGACATTACCTGACTCAAGCCAACCAAACCAAACGTAGCATAACTCAAAATAACGTGCCTGTGCCACCTTTGC
>NW_016910329.1:3664-14851 GCF_001483705.2 Eufriesea mexicana
CCGACGAATCGCAGTTTAGAGAACAGAAGTCAAAGAAACCCTAACCGAGCCTTCCTAAACTAACCTAACGATACGTAACGTTACTCAACCTAACATGCAGAGACCGCTGTTACTGGCAACCACAGGGCGAAGCAGGGCATATTGTAGCACATTAGAAAGCAGAAATCCACCGCATTTCAGTGAGAAGCACAAAAGACGCAAGTATCCTAGCATAACCAGACATAACATAACCAAAGGAAGAAGAATAGCTCAATATAACGTGCAGCGACCACTGCTCCTGCCCACCCCACGGCCAACCATAGCATATTATAGCACATTAGAGCGCAGAAATAAGCGGAATAGCATTGTAAAGCACAAAAGTCAAAGTAGCATATCTTAACCTAGCCAAACGTGACATAGGCAAACGTAGTATGACTGAGCCTAACATTACGAGACCACTGTTGCTGGCCTCGGCGGAGGCAAGCAGAATGTGCTAGAGAAGATTAGAGCGCAGAAATGCACCGCAATGCTGTGTATAGCACGAAGATCGTGTATCTCATAACCAAACCTAACCTAACGTAACCTAAGCAAGCGTAGCATAGCTCTACGCAACGTGCCGCGGCCACTGCACCTGGCCTCCCCAGAGTCAAGCAGCGTGCCGTAGAGCATAGTAGATAACAGGAACGCAGGGAATAGCAGTGTGAAGCACAAAAGTCAAAGTAGGCTCTTCTAACCTAGCCAAAGGTAGGATATCCAAACGTAACCTAACACGACCTAGCATGACGAGACAGCTATTGCTGACCTCCACAGAGACAAGTAATTTGCACTAGATCACACAGGTTCGCAGGAACCTCCTGCATAGCAGTTAATAGCACAAGGGTCGAAGATATCCTAGCATAACATGACCTAACCTAACCTAACCAAACGTAGCGTAACTCAACAGAGAGTACCGCGACCACTGCTGCCGGTCTCCGCACAGCCAAACAGAATACTGAAGTGCACAGTAGATGTTAGGGAACTGCCGGATAATGGTGTATTGCCCGAAAGTCGAAGCCACACTTACCAAACGTAGCCTAACATAACCTAATCAAACGTAGCCTAACTCAACGTAACCTGCCAAGACCATCATTGCTGGACTGCCCAGGATCAAGCGGAATATAGTAGGGTACAGTAGATCACAGGAATACACCGAGTGTCAGTGTACATGACAAAAGTTGAAGCAATCCTGACCAAACTAATCCTGAACCAAACTAACAGAACGTAATATGACTCGTCATAAAGAGACGAGGCCTCTATTGCTGGCCTTCCCAAAGACAAGCTGAAAATATTAAAGCTCTGTACGGAGCTGAAATCCACCTCATAGCAGAATGCTCCACTTAACTCAACGCCATCTTCTCCTAACATAACCAACCTTAACATAACCAAACGTAACACAACTCAACCTAACTTGCCGGGGCCACTGTTGCTGTTCTTCACAGAATCAAGCAGAGCACACAAGTAGAGAGTAGAACGCAGAATCCATGGAATTGCAGTGTGTATCAGAAAAGTCAATGCTACCCAAACCCAACCCAAACCAACAGAACATAACCAAACATAGCGTTAATCAACCTTGCGCTCCGAGACCATTATTGCTGCCCTCCCCAGAGCCAAGCAGGACATACTAGAGCACAGGAGAGCGCGCAAATCCAGCGAATAGCAGTGTATAGCACAAAAGTTAAAGCCATCCTTACAAAACTTAGCCTGACCCAACGTAAACCAACGTAACCTTACACATCGTGACGTGCAGAGGCCACTGTTGCTGGCATTCGCAGAGCCAAGCTGAAAATATTAAAGCACTCTAGGGAGCAAATGTCCACCTATTATCAGAATGTTGCACTAATGTCAAAGCCATCAACTCCTAGCCCAACCAATCGTAACATAACGAAACGTAACATAACTCAACGTAACGCCAGACCCAAGCAGAACACGTTAGTCGATGGTAGGATGCAGAAATACATAGAATCGCAGCGCATATCTAAGTGTCAGAGTGACATAAACCTAACCTAAACCAACAGAGCAAAGACAAACATAGCCTAACGCAACCTAACGTGCCGAGACCGCCGCTGATGCCCATCCTAGAGTCAAGCCGGACTTACAAGAGCACAGCAGAGCGCTGGTATCCACCGAACAGCAGTGCACAGCACAAAAGTTGAAGCCATACTGACAAAACTTAGCGTGACCCAACCTAACCGAGCGTAACCTGACCCATCGTAACGAGCAGTGGTCACCATTTCTGGCACTCACAGAGCCAATCGGAAGGCATTGGAGCACTGTGTGGCGCAGAAAGCCACATAATAGCAGACTATAGCACTAAAGTCATAGCTATCCTCTCCTAACCTAACCAACCGTAACATAACCAAACGTAACGTAACTCAACCTAACGTGCCGCAATCACTATTGCTGGCCGTCCCAGGTTCAAGCGGAACACATTAGTTGAGATTAGAGCGCAGAAAAGCGTATAATCGCAGTGTATATCAGAAGAGTCGAAGTTACCCAAACCGAACCCTAGGTGCAGGACATTACCAAACATAGCATGAATAAACCTAGCGTGTCTAGGCCGCAATTGCTGCCCTACCCAGATTCAAGAGGAACACGTTTGTGGAGAGGAGAACGCAGAGATCCATATAAGCACTGCGTATATCAGTAAAGTCAAAGCTACCCATGCCTAATCCAAACCTACGGAACATAGCCAAACATAGCCTGACACAACCTAGCGTGCCGAGAACGCTATTGTTGGCCTCCTCAGAGCCAAGCAGGATAAACTAGAGCAGAGTAGACCGCAGAAAAAAACCGAATGGCAGTGTACAGCACAGAAGTCAAAGCTATCACATCCTAACATAACCAATCGTAGCATATCCAAACGTAAGCTACCCCGAACTTACGTGCCGCGGCAACTATTGCTGGCCGCCAGAGAGCCAGGCACAACATATATAAGTGAGTAAAGCGCGGAAGTCCATATAATCACACTGTATAGCAAAAAAGTCAAAGCCGTCCAAACCTCGCCCAAATCAGCATAACACAAGTAAACGGAGACTACCTCAGAGTATCTTAGCGCGTCCACTATTGCTCGACCCGACAGCGACCAGCAGAATATACAAGAGCACAGTGCAGCGCTGACATCCACCGAAAAACAGTGTAAACCGCGGAAGACAGAGCTGTCCTGATCCAACCCAAGCCAACGTAACTCAACCAAACGTAGCCTAACCCAACCTAGCGTGCTGAGACCACTATTACTGTCCTCCCAATAGTAGAGCAGAGTATAGCAGAGTAATGTGGAGCGCAGAAATCCTGCGGATAACAGTGTATAGCGCAAAGGTCAAAGCTAACATATCATTCCATAGACAATCGTAGCAAAGCCGAGCGTAATCTAATTCAACGTATCGTGTCGGGAAAACTATTGTTGGCCTCCCCAGAGACAAGCAGTGTATAATAGAGAACAGTAGGACGCAGGAGCCCGCCGCATCGCAGTGAATAGCAAAAAGATCTAAGGTACTCAATCCATACCTGAAGTATCATAAGCTAACCACACGATTCCTAACTCAGTCTAACATGCCGCCACCACTACTGCTGGCCTCTGCAGAGTCGAACAGAACATACTAGAGGAGAGCAGAGCACAGAAAACCATATAATCCCAGTGCATAGCAGAATTGTCAAACAATCCGAACCTGACCATACCAAACGTAACCGAACAGAACGTAGCCTAACTCAACGTAACGTGCAGCAACCACTACTGCTGGCCTCCACAGGGAAGTAAAAGATATCCATTCCTTACCTGAACTAATATAAACAAACCAATCGTAGCATGAGCCAACACATCGTGCCGAGGCGACTATTGCTGGCCTCCCCATAGCCAAGCGCAACGTAATAGAGCGCAGTAGAGAGCAGAAATCCGCCGAATAGAGGTGTATAGCACAAAAGTCAAAGCAATCCAGTCCAAACCTAACCAAACGTGGCGTAATCAACCGCAACATAACTCAGCCCAGCGTGCCGAGACTCCTATTGCTGGCCTCCCCAGAGCCAAGCGGAACGTAGTAGAGCATAGTAGGGCGCAGAGATGCACCAAATCGCAGTCTATAGCACAAAAGTCGGAGCTACCCCATCCGAACCTAACCAAACGCAACATTACCAAACTTAACATAATTCAACCTAATGTGTCGAGATCACTATTGCCGGCCTCCACAGAGCAGAGCAGAACATGTTGGAGGAGAGTAAAGCGCAGAAATCCATAGAATAGCAGTGTATAGCACGAAAGTCAAATATATCCTATCTTAACATAACCAAACGTAACGTAGCAGAACGTAACGCATCTCAACCTTACGCACCGAGACCACTACTGCTGGCCACTCCCGTGCAAAGCAGAGCATATTAAAGCACAGTAAAGCGCAGAAATGCACCGTATAGCAGTGTACAGTACAATAGTCAAAGGTACCCTATCCTAACCTGACCAAACGTAATATAACCACACGTTACCCATCTGAGCCTTACGCGCCGAGACGACAGTTGCTGGCATCCCCAGAGCGAAGCAGAATATACTAGAACAGAGTAGTGGGCAGAAAGCCGCCAAATAGCCGTGTACTGCATAGAGTCGGAGACATCTTAGCCCAACCTGACATAACCGTACACCGAATACCTAAACATAACGAGCCGAGGCCTCTATTGCTGCCCCCGTGCCAAGCAGAACATATTAGATCACAGTAGGGCGCAGAAATCCACCGAATAGCAGTGTTTAACACAAAAGTCAAAGCCATCCTAACCAAACGTAACCTAATCTAGTCTAACCTAGCATAACCTAAAAAAACTTAACGTGCCGAAGCCAATATTGCTGGTCTCCCCAAGGACAAGCAGTATATACTAGAGCACAGTAGAGCACAGAAGGCAAGCAAATAGCACAGTATAGCGCAGAAGTCATGGATATCCCGACCTAACCTGACATAGCCCAACATAACAGAACGTAGCGTAACTAGATATAACGTGCCGCGAGCACTATTTCTGGCTTCCCCAGAGCCGTGCGGAATATGCTAGAGCACAGTAGAATGCAGAAAGCCACTAAACGACAGTGAATAGCACAGAGATCAAGGGTATCCTAACACAACATGGCATAGCCTAACCTAAGCAGACGTAGAACAACTGTGCCTAGGAAGCCGAGATCCCCATTGCTTGCCTTCCCAGAGTCAAGCAGAACATACTAGAGCACAGTAGAGCGCAGAAACCCACCCAATGTCAGTGTATCGCACAAAGGACAAAGATATTCCATCCTGTCGTGTTCTAACCTAACCTAGCCGAACGTAATCTAACTCAAACTAACGTGCCCGGGTCACTATTGCTGGCCACCCCAGAGAAAAGCAGAATATACTAGAGTGCTGTAGAGAGCTGACATCCTTCGTATAGCAGTGCATAGCACAATAGTCAAAGCTACCACCTCGTAACCTGGCCAGTCATAAAATAGCCAAACGTAACATAACACAACCAAACGTGGCGCGACCACGATTGCTGGCATCCCCAGAGCAGAGCAGAGTATAGTAGAGCACAGTACAGCGCCGAAAGCCACCAAATAGCAATGTATGTCACCAAAGTCAAAGATATATTAACCTAACCATGCCTAACTTAACCTCACCAAACGTCGAATAAATAAATGCAACGAACAGAGACCTCTATTGCTGGCCTACTCTGATTCGAGGAGAGTAAAGTATAGCACAGTAGAGCGCAGGTCTCTGCCGATCAACAGCGTACAGCACAAAGGTCAAAGCCACCCGCTCCTAACCTGACCAAACGTAGCACTACCAAACGTTACGTAACACAACCTTTGGTGCCACGGCCACCATTGCTGGTCTCACAGGAGCCAAGCAGAGTAGAGCAGAGCAATGTAGGACGCTGAGATCGACGGAACTGCGGTGCATAGCACAATTGCCAAAGTTATCCCAACCAAACCTATCTGAACGTTCCCCAGCCAAACGAACCATTACACAACTTGTCCTGCCGCGACCAACATTCCTGGCGTCCCCACGCACATGCAGTGTGTTGTAGCTCACAGTAGAGCGCTGAAGTCTATAGAATAGCGGAGTGTAGCACAAAAGTCGAAACCACTCTAACGTTACGCAATATAACCTATCCGAACCAAACGTATTGTAACTAAAGCTGACGTGTCGCGACCTCAATTGCTGGCCTCCCGAGAGTCGGGCAGAGTATGGTAGCGCTATATAGAGCACAGAAATCAACCGAAGGGACGTGTATAACGCAAAAGTCAAAGCTAACCTCTCCTAACCTGCCCAGCGAAACACAAACAGATGTAGCCTAACACAATGTAACGTGCCGAGGCTACTACTGCTGGCCTCCCCAGCGCAAAACAGAATACAGTAGAGCACAGTAGATCTCAGAAAGCCACGAAGTAGCCGTGTATTGCACAAAAGTCAAAGATATCCTGACCAAACCTGGCCTAACCTAACCTTATCGAACGTAGAATATCTAAACCTGACGAGCCGAGGACTACATTGCTGGCCTCTCCAGCGCCAAGCAGAACACATAAGATAACAGTGGAGCGCAGAGATCCACCGAATAGCAGTGTATATCACAGAAGTCATAGCTATGTTATCCTGAACTGACCAAACGTAACTTAACCAAGCGTGTCGTAACACAGCTTGGGGTGACACGAAAACAATTGCTGTCCTCGCGAGAGCCAAGCAGAATATATCAGAGCAACGTAGCACGCTGAAATCGGAAGAATAGCTGTGTATAGCAAAAAGTCGAAGCTATCCCAACAGACCTAACCGAACCTAGCCTAACCAAACCTAGCTTTACCGCATGTAACGTAACTCAATCTATCTTCCAGCGACCAATACACCTGGCGTCTCGAAACACAAGCAGATAGTGACAGCGCGCAGTAGAGCGCTGGTGTCAATAGAATAGCAGTGTGCTGCACAAAGGTCGAAGCAACACTAACCCAACACAACGTAATCTAACATAGAGAAACGTATTCTAAATGACCCTAACCTGCCGCAACCGCTACTGCTGGCCTCCCAATATTCGAACAGAGAATAGTAGAGCAATGTGGAGCGCAGAAATCCACCGAAAAGCAGTGTATAAAGCAAAAGTCAAAGCCGTACTAACCGAACGTGAGCAAAACTGTCCAAACCGAAGGTAACATAACCCATCCTATCGTACCACGACAGCTATTGCTGGCCTCCCCTGAGTCTAGCGCGTCACAGTAGAGCTATGCTGATCCCACAAATCCACCGATTAGCTGTGTAGAGCACACAAGTCAACTCCTTCCTATCAGAACCTATCAAAACGTGATATAGACAAACGTAATGTAACTTAACCTAACGTTTCGAAACCAATATTGCTGGCCTCCACATAACCAGGCAGGGTACACTATAGCACAGTAGAGCGCAGAAATCCACCGAATAGCAGTGTATAACACAGAAGTCAAAGCCAACCTAACCAAACGTAACCTAACCTAGTCTAACCTAGCATAACCCAAACAAACCTAACGTGCCGGGGCCAATATTGCTGGTCTCCACAGGGACGAGCGGTATATACTAGAGCAGAGTAGAGCGCAGATACCAACCAAATATCACTATATAGCGCAAAGCTCAGGGATATCCCGACCTAACCTGACATAACCTAACATATCCGAACGTAGCGTAACTAGACATAACCTGCCGCGACCACTATTCCTGGCCGCCACAGAGCGAAGGGGAGCACACTAGAGGACAGTAGAGCGCAGAAATCCACCGAAGAGCAGTGCGTACCGCGAAAGTCAAAACTGTCCGAACCTAACCCAAATTAACATGACCCAACCAAACGTAGCGTAGCTCAACCTCTCGTGCCGGGAGCTGTATTTCTGGCCTCCACAGTGCGAAGCAGAACATATTAGAGCACAGTGGAGCGCAGGAATCCACCGAACGGCAGTGTATAATCACAAAAGGTATAGCCACTGTTTCCTAACCTAACAAATTGCAACATAAACAAACGCAACATGAACCAAAATAAGGTGCCGATTACACCATTGCTGCCATCCTCAGAGCCAAGCAGAATACACTTGATGACAGTAGAGCGCAGTAATACACCGCATTGCAGGGTACAGCACAAGAGTGGAAGGTATCCTAACCTAACCGGTCCTAACTTAACCCAAACGGACGTAGGCTAACTAAATATGGCGTGCAGAGAATACCATTGCTGGACTCCCCAGAGCCAAGAAGAGCATATTATAGTAATACTGAGCGCACAAATCCGCAGAATATCGGTGTAAAGCATAAAAGTCAAAGCTACCCTCGCCTAACCTAACCAAACGTAACATAACCGAACCTTATATATTTCAACCTAACGTGCTGCGACCACTATTGCTGGCCTCCCCAGAGTCACACAGAACATTCTAGAGCACAGCCGAGCGCATGATTCCACCGAACAACAGTTCACGCCACGAAAGGCAAAGCTATCCAAACCTAACGGAGACTAGCGTAACATAACCAAACGGATCATAACTAACCTAACGTGCCAGGACCACTATTGCCGGCATCCGTAGAGTCGAGCAGAGCATTGTAGTGCAGTGTAGGGCGCAGCAATGCACCGATTACTGGTGTATAGCACAAAAGTCAAAACTATCATAACCGAACCTAACCAATCGTAGCATTAGCAAACGAAGCTTAACACAACCTGTCTTGCCGCGACCACCATTGCTGGCCTCCCCAGAGCAGATCATAGTGCAGTAGTGCTAGGTAGTGCGCAGAAAGCCAACAAATAGCAATATATAGCACAAAGGACAAGGGTATCCTTACTTAACTACACCTAACCTAACCTAACCAAACGTAGAATGTCTAAACCTAACGCGCCGAGACCTCTATTGCTGGAAAACGGAAGCTAACTCAACGTAACGCGCAGCGGACGCTATGTCTGGCCTACGCAGAGCAAGGCAGAGAGAATTAGATAACAGTAAGGCGCAGAAATCCCCGAAAAGCAGTGTATAGCACAAAAGACAAACCTAACATTGCACAACCTAACCAAATGCAGCATAACCTAACGTAACACAGCTACAACTAACAAGCCTAGGCCACAATCGCTGAACTCCCCAGAGCCAAGCAGAGAATATTAGAGCACAGTGTATCGCAGAAGCCCGCCGAATATCACCGTATAGCACAAAAGTTAAAGCCATCTCTTCCTAACCAAGCAAATCGTAACATAACCAAACGTAACATAACTCAGAACAACGTGCTGCGACCACTATTGCTGGGCTCATCAAATTCGAGCAGAGAATAGTGGAGCACAGTAGAGCACATAGTTCCAGCGAATAACGGCGTACAGCACAAAGGCCAAGGCCATCCTTTCCAAACCCGACCAAACGTAATGTAACAAAACGTACCCTGGCTCATCCTAACATGCCGAGACCACTATTGCTGCTCTATCCAGAGTCAAGCAGAACATAGCAGAGGAGAGTAGAGCGGAGAAATGCATAGAATCGCAGTGCATAGCACAATAGTCGAAGCTAACCTATCCTGGCATATCCAAGCGTAACATAACCAAACGTAACCTAATACAACCTACTGTGACGATACCACCATTGCCGTCCTCCACAGAGCCGAGCAGAATATTTTGGAGGAGAGTAGAGCGCAGAAATCCATAGAAGAGCAGTGTGTAGCACGAAAGTCAAATACTTCCTATCCTAACTTAACCAACCGTAACATAACCGAACGAAACCTAACTCACCCAACCTGCAGAGACAACAATTCCTGGCCTACCCAGGGCCAAGCAGAATATATTAGAGAACTGTAGAGCGTAGAAATCCCCCGAATAAGAGTGTAAAGCGCGGTGGCCAAATCTACCCTTTCCAAACCAAGCATAACCAAACCAAACGAAGCGTAACGTAGCTCAACCTAACGTGCCGAGGACAATATTGATTGCCACCACCGGGACAAGCAGCGTATAGTTCAGCACAGAAGAACGCAGGAATCCGCCGTATAACAGTATACAGTGCGAAATTCAAACGTACCCTAACTGAACTTCCAATAACCTAACCCAACGGAACGTAACCTAACACAATCGAATGACGAGAACTCTATGGCCGGTCTCCCCAGAGACAGGAGGAGTGTACTAGAACAGAAGAGCGCAGAAGTCCAGCGAATAGAAGTGTATGGCACAAAAGTTAAAGCTATCCTGCCCTAGCCTAACCAAACGTAACGTGGCAGAACGTAACACATATCAAGATTACGGGACGATACCACAATTGCTGGCCACTACCGTGCAAAGCAAAGCATATAAGAGCACGGTAGTGCGCACAAATTCACCGGACAGCGGTGTACAGCATAAAAGTCAAAGCTTTCCTATCCTAACCTTATCAAACGTGTCAAAACCAAAAGTCATATGTTTCAACCTAACGTGCCGAGAACTCTATTACTGGCCTCCCCCGAGACGAGCAGAGTATAGTAGTGAAATATAGAGCGTAGAAGTCCGCCGAATAGCGTTGTATAGCACAAAAGTCACAGCTATCCTGTCCTGACCTAACCAATCGATGCATTACCAAACGTAACCGAAAGAAGCCTATTGTGCCACGACCACTATTGCTCACCTCCCAAGGACTAGCACGATTCGACAGAGCAAACAGAGCACACAGGTACACAGAATATCAGAGCTGAGCGCATAAGTCAATGCTATCCTGACCTAACCAAACCAAACCAAACCTATTCAAACGTAATCAAACCCAGCCTAACCTGCCGCGTCCATCATTGCTGGCATCCACAGTGCCAAGCGGAGCATACTAGAGGAGAACAGAGCGCAGGAATCCATAGGATCGCAGCGTATAGCACGAAAGTCCAAGCTTTCCTATCCAAACATACTCATACCTAACCTAACCAAACAAAGCGTAACTCAACCAAACGTGCCATGGCCGAACTTTCTGGCCTCCCCAGAGACAAGTAGATGCTTGTAGATTTATCCAGGGCACAGGTATCGACCGAATAGCACTGTACAGCCCAATGGTTAATGTCATCCAAGCCAAACTTAACCAAGCATAGCCTAACGTAGCGTAAACTGTTACAACCAAACGTGCCACGACCGCTTTTGCCGGCCACCCGAGTGACAAGTGGATGCTGGTCGGGCAATCCAGATCACAGGTATTGAAAGAAAAGCTGTGTATAGCACAAAAGTCAAAGCTAACCTAACCAAACCTGCCATAACGTT
>NW_016910329.1:16521-23852 GCF_001483705.2 Eufriesea mexicana
GTATAGCGCAGAAGTCATGGATATCCCGACCTAACCTGACATAGCCCAACATAACAGAACGTAGCGTAACTAGATATAACGTGCCGCGAGCACTATTTCTGGCTTCCCCAGAGCCATGCGGAATATGCTAGAGCACAGTAGAATGCAGAAAGCCACCGAAGAGCAGTGCGTACCGCGAAAGTCAAAGCTGTCCGAACCTAACCCAAATTAACATGACCCAACCAAACGTAGCGTAGCTCAACCTCTCGTGCCGGGAGCTGTATTTCTGGCCTCCACAGTGCGAAGCAGAACATATTAGAGCACAGTGGAGCGCAGGAATCCACCGAACGGCAGTGTATAATCACAAAAGGTATAGCCACTGTTTCCTAACCTAACAAATTGCAACATAAACAAACGCAACATGAACCAAAATAAGGTGCCGATACCACCATTGCTGCCATCCTCAGAGCCAAGCAGAATACACTTGATGACAGTAGAGCGCAGTAATACACCGCATTGCAGGGTACAGCACAAGAGTGGAAGGTATCCTAACCTAACCGGTCCTAACTTAACCCAAACGGACGTAGGCTAACTAAATATGGCGTGCAGAGAATACCATTGCTGGACTCCCCAGAGCCAAGAAGAGCATATTATAGTAATACTGAGCGCACAAATCCGCAGAATATCGGTGTAAAGCATAAAAGTCAAAGCTACCCTCGCCTAACCTAACCAAACGTAACATAACCGAACCTTATATATTTCAACCTAACGTGCTGCGACCACTATTGCTGGCCTCCCCAGAGTCACACAGAACATTCTAGAGCACAGCCGAGCGCATGATTCCACCGAACAACAGTTCACGCCACGAAAGGCAAAGCTATCCAAACCTAACGGAGACTAGCGTAACATAACCAAACGGATCATAACTAACCTAACGTGCCAGGACCACTATTGCCGGCATCCGTAGAGTCGAGCAGAGCATTGTAGTGCAGTGTAGGGCGCAGCAATGCACCGATTACTGGTGTATAGCACAAAAGTCAAAACTATCATAACCGAACCTAACCAATCGTAGCATTAACAAACGAAGCTTAACACAACCTGTCTTGCCGCGACCACCATTGCTGGCCACCCCAGAGCAGATCATAGTGCAGTAGTGCTAGGTAGTGCGCAGAAAGCCAACAAATAGCAATATATAGCACAAAGGACAAGGGTATCCTTACTTAACTACACCTAACCTAACCTAACCAAACGTAGAATGTCTAAACCTGACGCGCCGAGACCTCTATTGCTGGCATCCCCAGTGCCAAGCAGGAAATGTTAGAGCGTAGTAGACCGCAGAAATCCAACAAATTGCATTGTATAGCGCAAAGGTGAAAGATTTCCTATCATAACCTAGCTAATCGATAAATAACCAAGCGTGATCTAACACACTCTTACGTGTCACGGCCGCTATTTCTGCCCTCCACAGAGCCGGGAAGAAATATTAGGGCACAGTGAAGCGCAGAAATCCACCAAGTAGCAGTGCATAGCCCAAAAGTCAAAGCGATCCTATGCTAATCCAACCAAACGTAACGTAACCAATCGTAACCTAATGCAAATTAACGTGACGAGATCTCTATTGCTACCCCAACCAGAGCCAAGCAGAACAGGTTAGAGCAGAGGTGAGCACCGAAATAAGTGGAATCACAGTGTGTAACAGAAGAGACGAAGCGATCCGAACCAAACCCATCCAAATGTAACCTAACAAAACGTAGCCTAGCACAACATAGCGTGCGGTAACCGCTATTACTGGTCTCGCCTGGGATAGGCGGAGCATATTAAAGCACAGTTGGGCGTAGAAGTCCACCGAATAGCGGTGTATAGCACAGAAGTCGAAGCTACCCTACCCTAACGCAGCCCATCGCGACGTAACCGAACGTAACCTAAGTCAAAATATCGAAACGTGGCTTCCATTGCTGCCTTCCCCAGAGACAAGCAGAACATGTTACAGGACAGAATAGCGCAGAAATCCTTAGGATATCAGTGTACTGCCCAAAGTCAAAGCTATCCTATTCTAACCTGACAGAGGGTGACATAACCGAACGTAGCCGAACTCTACCTAACGTGCAGAGATCATTACTGTTGGCCTCCCCAGAACCAAGCAGATAATACTAGAGCACTGTAGAGTGCAGGATCTCACCGAAGAGCAGTGTTCAGCACGCAAGCCTCCTCTACCATATCGCAACCTACCCAAACGTAATATAAACAAGCGTTACCTAACCCAACTTAACGTGCCAGGACCACTCCTTCTGTTCTGTCTAGAGCCACGCAGAACGTACTCGAACACAGTAGAATGCAGAAATCCACCGAATAGCAGTGTACGGTACAAGAAAGTTCTATCTCGTCCTAACCAAACCAAACGTAACATAACCAAAAGTAACCTGACCCAACCTAACGGGCATAGACCACTATTGCCGACATCCCCAGAACAAAACAGAACAGATTAGTATGCAGCGCTACGCAGAAATCACCCGAATAGAAGTGTACAGCACAAAAGTCAAAGCTACCCTGTCCTAACCTAAGCAACCGTAACATCACCAAGCGCAATATAACCCAACCTTACCAGACGCGACCACAAATTCTGGCCCCCCAGAGCGAAGCAGACGTTATTAGACCTCGGTAGAGCGCAAAAATCCACCGGAAAGCACTGTATATCTCAAAAGTCAAATATATCCTAACCTAACCTGACTTACACTAGCCTAACCAAACATAAACTAATTTATCCTTTCGTGCCGAGTCCGCCACTGCCGTCCTCTCCATCGCAAAGCAGAACGTGTTGGAGGAGCGTAGAGCGCAGAAGGCCACAGGACGACAATGAGCGGCAGAAAAGTCAAAGCTATTCTGTCCTAACCAAACCTAACGTAACATAACCAAACGTAGCCTAACACAACATAGTGTGCTAAGACGACTATTGCTTGAATCTGCAGAGCCTAGCAGAGCTGTCTAGAGCAATGTACAGCGCCGAAATTCACCGAACAGCAGTGCATAGCACAAAAGCAGAAGAAAACCTAACCAAATATAACCCAACCAAACCTAACCGAACGTAACCAAACTCAATATAACGTGCCGAGAGAACCACTATTGACCTTCCCAGTACCAAGCAGGACATGCTAGGGCAAAGTAGAGCGCAGAAATCCATTGAACAGCGGTGTATACCACAAAGGCCACAGCCAACATAACCAAACCTGTACCAACCTAGCATTAGCAAGCTCAACATAACTAAACCTAGCGCGTCGCTGCCACGGTTTCTGGCCACCCCAGAGTAAAACAGAGCATATTAGGTCAATGTAAAGCACATAAGCACAACGAATAGCAATGTATAGCGAAGAAGTAGAAGCTGTCCCAGCCTAACCTAACCAAACGTGACATAGCCAAACCTAAGCTAGCCCAACATAACATGCCGCTGCCGCCATTGCTCGCCTTCCCAGGGCCAAGCTAAACATATTAGGGCACAGTACAGCACAAATATCCGACGAATAGCGGTGTATATCGCAAAATTAATGGAGATCCTGACCGAACCTTACCTAACCTGGCCTATCCAAACGTTGTCCAGCACAAAATAACTTGCCGATACCACCATTATTGGCCTTCACAGAACCAAGAAGAACATATTAGAGCACAGTACAGTGCAGGAGTGCTCCGAAATGCAGTGAGTTGTCCAAAACTCAAAGCTACCCTCTCCTAACCCTAACAAAAGTAACAACCAAGCGTAACCTAACACAACCTACCGTGACGTGACCTCTGTTGGTGGCCTCCCCAGAGCCGAGCAGAGTATATTAGTGGGCGGTAGAGCGCAGTGATCCATAGAATCGCAGAATATGGCAGAAAAGCCAAAGCTATGCAAAAATAACATAAACGAACATAACATAACCAAACGAAGAATAGCACAACATAACGTCCCGCGACAAATGTTGCTGGACTCACCAGGGCCAAGCAGAACTTATTATAGCACACTAGGGCACAGGAATCCACCCGTTAACTGCCTAAAGCACAAAAGTCAAAGCTATCCTCTGCTAACTTAACCAAACGTAACGGAGCCAAACGTAACCTATCTCTAACAAACGAGCCGAGACCACTATTACTGGCCTCCACAGAGACAAGCACAACATCCTATATCTCAGTAGAGCGTACAAATCGATCGCATTGCAGTGTAAACCGCAAAACTCGAAGATAACCTAACGTAACCTTACCAAACCTTACCTAACCAATCGCAGCGTAACTAAACAGAACGTGCCGAAACCACAATCGGCGACCTTCCCAGAGCCATGCTGACCACATTAGAGCGCAGTAGACCACAGAAGTCCACGAAATAGCAGTGTACAACGCAAACGTCAAGGTTACCATGTCCTAACCTTGCCAAGCTTAACGTAACCAAACGTAACATGGCCCACCCTAACGTGCCGAGACCACAATTGCTGCCCTTCCCAGAGCCAAGCAGAGTATACTAGAGCAGAGTAGAGCGCAGTAATAAACCGCATTGCAGTATATATCACAAAAGTGGAAGATATCCTAACTTAACCTTTCCCAACCAAACCTAACCGTACGTAGCACATATCAACACAATGTGCCGTGCCTACAATTGCTGGCCTCCATAGAGCCGTGCCGAGCATATTAGAGCAGAGTAGAGCGCAGTAATCAACCGAATAGTAGTGCACAGCGCAAAAGTCACAGCTATTCTATCCAAACGTAATCAATCGCAGCATAGACAAACGTAACCTAACTAAGACTATCGTGCCGCGGCCACTACTACTGACCGCCCTATCCTATGTTAGGATCGGGTAGCTTTGTCTTCTTTGGCACACACTGCTATTAGAAGCATTGCTGCGCTCTACTGTGCGCTATGGTGTTCTGCTTGGATCTGGGTAAGCTAGCAGTTGTAGTCTCGGCACCTAATGACGCGGTAGGCTACGTTAGAGTAGGATGAGTTAGGTCAGGTTATGTTAGGATATCTTCGACTTTTGTGCTATACACTGCAATGCGGTGGATTTCTGCGCTCTACTGCGCTCTAAAATCTTCTGCTTGTTTCCAGCGAGGCCAGTAATGGTGGTCTCGGCACGCTATGTATAGTGCGGTTTGTTTGCTTTGGTTACGTTGCGGTAGGTTCGTCTAAGATATCATTGACTTTCCCGCCGGACTGCTGTTCGGTGTATTTCTGTGCTCCACCGTGCTCTACGACATTCTGCTTGGCCCTGGGATGCCAGCAATCGCGGTCCCGGCAGGTTAGTCTGAGGTATGCTACGTTTGGTTACGTTACGTTTGGTTAGCTTAGGACAGGATAGCTACAAGTTTTGTGCTACGCACTGCTGTTCTGTGGATTTCTGCGCTATAGTTTGCTGTCACATTTTCAACTTGGCACTGGGGAGCACAGTAGTAGTTGTCTCGGCACGTTAGGTTGAGGTAGGTTACGTTCGGTTAGGTTACGTTTGGTTGGGTTAGGGAAGCGTTGCTTTGACTTTTGCTCTATACATCGCTATTCGGCAGTTTTGTGCGCTTTACAATGCTCCAATATGCTCTGCATGCTTCTGGGGAGGCCAGAAACGGTATTCTCGTGACGTTAGGTTGAGATACGTTACGTAGGGTTATGCTTCGTTTGGCTTGATTACGATATGATAGGTTTGTCTTTTGCGCCATACGCCGCTATTCGGTGGATTTCTGCGCTCTATGTTGCCCTAATATGCTCTGCTCGGCTGTGGCGATGCTAGCAATAGTGCTCTGGGCACGAAAGGTTATGCTATGCTAAGTATGCTTCTATTACGTTTGGACATGTTAGGAGAGGATGGATTTGACTTTTGTTCTTTGCAGCGCTATACGGTCGATTTCTACGATATACATAGCCCTACTATACACTACACGACCCAGGAGAGACCAGCAACGGTAGACACGGTACGTTATGTTTAGCTAGGCTACGTGCGGATATGTTACGTTTTGTTATGATAGTATAGTGTAGCTCTGACTTTTGAGATATACACCGCCCTTCCGCGAGTCTCCGCTCTCTTTTGTGCTCTTATATGCTCTGAGTGGCTCTAGGGAGGCCAGCAATAGTGGTATCGGCACTTCAGCTTTAGTTATGTCACGCACGGTTAGGGTAGGCTAGCCTGGGATAAGTTAGGATATCTTTGACTTTTGTGTTATACAGCGCTATTTTGAGGCCTTCTGCGCTCTTCTGTGCTCTAGTATCCTCTGGTTGCATCTGGGGTGGCCAACAGTGTTGGTTTCGTCCGGTTTGGTTAAGCTTTCCAGCGTTTGCTACTATGACGTTTGGATAGGTTAGAATAGGTGAGAGTCGACTTGTGTGCTATAGGCTGCCATGCGGTAGATTTGTATGCACTGCATAGCTCAACTATACTCCGCGCGACTCAAGGGAGGAGCCAGCAATAGCGAACGTGGTACGATAGCTTGAGTCATGTTACGTTCGCTTAAGTTCTGTTAGGTTACATTTGGTCAGGTTGGCTTTGACTTTTGTGTTATGCGCAGCTGTTCGGTGGATTCCTGCGCTCTACTGTGATCAAATAGGTTCTGCTTGGCCCTGTGGAGGCCAGCAATGGAGGTCTCGGCTCGTTAGGTTGAGATATCCCGCGCTTGATTATAGTATGCGAGGTCCGGTTAGGTTAGGATGTCTGCGACCTTTGTGCAATACGCTGCTATTTGGTGGCCTCCTGCGCTCTGCCGCGCTGCAGCGTATTCTGCTTGGCTCTGGGGAGGACAGAAAGAGTGGCCTCGTCTCGTTAGGTTAAGTTAGACTGCGTTTGGATGTATAACGCTTTGACGTGTTAGGATAGGCTAGCTTTGACTATTGTGCTATACACTGCCCTTAGGTGGAATTCCGCATTCCTCACTCCTCTACAATACCCTACTAGACTTCAGGGAGGACAGCAATGGTGGTCGCGGCACGATATATTTTGTTTGGCTACGTCGGGTTAGGTTCAGTTAGGAGAGGTTAGGTTAGGTTATCTTAGACCTTTCTGACGTACACAGCAATGCAGTGGGTTACTGCGCTCTACTCAGTTCTGGTATATTCTACTTGGCTCAGAGGAGGCTAGCAATATCGGTCGCGGCACGTTATGTTCAGTTTGATTTCGTTTGTTTAGGCTAGCTTAGCATTGGTGAGGTTTGTATAGCTTTGATTTTATGCTGTACACTGCGATTCTATGGATTTCTGTTCCCTACTCTCCTCTAACATGCCCTGCTTGGCGATGGGGAGGCCATAAGTAGTGGCATCGGCACGTTTACTTAAGTCAGGTTGCGTTTGCCTAAGTTACGTTTGGATTTGTTAGGATAGGGTAGCTTTGACTTTTGTGCTGTACTCCGCGACC
>NW_016910330.1:0-783 GCF_001483705.2 Eufriesea mexicana
TGTATGGATTTATGGATGTATGGGTGTGTGGATGAATGGATGTATGGGTGGTTGTATGTGTGGGTGGCAGGGTATATCGATGCGTGGATGTATTGTTGTACGGGTGTATGGATGCATGAATCTACGGCCGTATAGGTGTATGTATGTATGGATGTAAGTATGTATGGATGTATGTACGAATGGATGTATGGATGGATGGATGTATCGAACGATATACGTACGAATGGAAGGATTTATGGATGTATGGCTGTGTGGATGAATGGGTGTATGGATGATTGTATGTATGAGTGGATGGATGTATGGATGGACGGATGTTCGTACGTATGGATGTGTGGATGTATATACGTTTGCATGTATGCATGGATGGATGTATCGGAAGATGGAAGTACGAATGGGAGGATTTATGGATGTATGGATGTATGGATGCATGGATGCATGGACGGCGGCCTGTATGGATGGATGGATGAAAATGGATGGGTTGATGTATGTATCGACGGATTTACGTATGTATGGATGCATGAATGTATCGATGTATTTATGCATGAATGTACGAATGTATCGATTTGCGTATGCGTTCATGTATGGATGTGTGGGTGGATGAATGGATGTGTGGATGGACTAAAGTGTGGGCGGAAGTATGGAAGGATGAACGGATGCATGGATGGATGGATGGGAGTATGGAAGGATGGATGTATAGATGTATGTATGGATGTATGGATGTATGGATGTATGTACGTATGGTTGTGCGAATGTGTGTATGTACGGATGTATGGATGTATGGAT
>NW_016910331.1:0-3156 GCF_001483705.2 Eufriesea mexicana
TATCCTAACCTAGCACATCGTAGCCTAACGTAGCCTAACGCAATCTAGCCAATCCTAACGTGCCGCGACCACTATTGCTGGACACCCAGAGCCAAGCAGAGCATATTAGAACAATGTACATCGCAGAAATCCACCCATTATAGGAGCATAGCAAAAAAGTCAAGGCTATCCTATCCTAATCTAACCAAACATTTCATAACGATACGTAATCAATCTCAAACTAACGCGTCGAGGCCACTATATTACTTGCCTCCCCAGATCCAACCAGAACATACTAGAACACAGTAGACCGCAGAAAGCCGCTGAAAAACAGTGTATACCACGTATGTCAAAGGTATCCAGACATAACACAAACTAACATAGCCAAACCGAATATAGTCTAACTCAACCTAACGTGCCGATACCACCATTACTAGTCTCCCCGTACAGGAGCAGAGTATAGTAGAGCAGTGTAGAGCACGGAAAACCACCGTATTTCAGTGCATATCGAAAAAGTCAATGCTATCCTCTCCAAGCCAATCCAGACGTAACATAACTGACGTAGTTAACATAATATATCGCGGCAGGGCCACGGTTATTGGCCTCCGTAGAAACGAGCAGATCATAGTGAAGCGCAGAAGAGTGCTGAAATCCATCGAACAGCAGTCTATACCACGAAAGTCAAAGCTATCCACACTTAACCCAATCTGGCGTACCACAACTAAGCGTAGCCTATCTCAACCTAACATACTGAGACCACCACTGCTGGCCTCCCCAGCACCGAGCAAGGCATATTGGTGCACAGTGGAACGCAGAAATCCACCGAATAGCAGCGTATAGCACAAAAATCAAAGCTGCCGTATCCTAACAAAACCAAACCTAACCTAACCATACGTAGCATATTTCAGCCACTCAGAGAACATCAGAGCACAGTATAGCGCCGAAATCCACCGAGCAACAGTGTCAACCGAAAAAGTCAAAGTTAGACCAACCAAACGTGACCTAACCTAGCCAAGCCAAGCGTAATCTAACCCAACCTAGCGTACCGAGACCGCAATTGTTGTCCTACAGAGAGTCGAGCAGAGTAGAGTAGAGCAACGTAGATCGCAGGTATCAACCGAATAGCAGTGTATATCACAAAAGTCCAAGCTAACCTATCCTAACCTAACGAAACGTAACATAAACAAACGCAACATAGCACAGACAAACGTGCAGAGACCAATACAGCTGTGCTCCCCATAGCCAAGCAGAATATGCTGGAGCACAGTAGATCGCAGAGGTCCACCGTATAGCGGAGCATAGCACAAATGTCAAAACCATCCTAACAAAGCTTAACCAAACCTTACCCAAGAAAACGAACATAGCACAACCTATCGTCCCTGCACCACAATTTCTGACCTCCCCAGAGCGAAGCAGAGCATATTAGTGCACTGTGGAGCGCATAATTCCACCGAATAGCAGTGTGTAGCACAAAAGTCAAGGCTATACTCTCCTAGCCAGGCCAAACGAAACATAGCCAAGCTTAACATCACACAGCCAGTGGAGCCACGACAAACATAGCTGGCTTCACGAGAGCCAAGCGGGGTGCAGCAGAGCAATGTAGGACGCTGAAGTCACCCGTGTGGCTGTGTGTAGCACATGGGCCAAAGCTATCCCAACCATACCTGACCAAACCTAGCCTAATCAAGCTGAAGGTAACTTAACCTATCTTGCCGCGACCGCTATTCCTGGCATCTCCAGGCACAAGCAGATTGTGATAGCGCACAGTACAGTGCACAGGTCCACATAACAGCCGTGTGTAGAACAGGAGTCAAAGATATCGTAACTTAACCCAACGTAACGTAACCTAACCGAACGTATACTAACACAACCTAACGTGCCCCAACCACTATTGCTGGACATCCTTGTGTCCAGCAGAGTATAGAGGAGCAATGTAGAGCGCAGAAATCCACCGAAAAGCAGCGCATGGCGCAAAGGCCAAAGCCACCGTTACCAAACTTAACCAAACCTGACCATAGCAAACGTAACCTTGCTAAACTTAACATGCCACGACCACAATGGCTTGCCTCTACAGAGACAATCGGATGCTAGTAGAGCAGCGCAGTGCACAGGTATGGACGGAAAAGCATTGTACAGCACAAGGGTAAAAGCTATTCCAACCAAACCTATCCGATCATAGTCAAGCCATGTGTAGCATAACTCAAACTTTCGTGACGGGACCATCATTGCTGGACGCTCTAGAGACAAGCTGACCATACTAGAGCCCAGTAGAGCGCCGAAATCCAACGTATAGCTGTGTAGAGCACAGAAATCAAAGCTACCCTGGCCCAACCTGGCCAAACGTAGTCTAACACAACATAACGTTCCGCGAACGCAATTGATGGCCCCCGTGGGCTCAAGCGTAGAATGTAACAGCAAATTAGAGCGCAGTATTCCTACGAACAGCAGTGTACAGCATAGAGGTCATAGTAGCATATCCCAACCTTTCCAAACGTAACAAATACATACGTAGCCTAGCTAAACCTAATATGACGGGACCACTGTTGTTGTCCTCCCGAAGGCCAAAAAGAAATTATTAGAAGACAGCAGAGCGCAGGAATTCGAGGATAGCAGTGTATAGCACAAAAGTCTAAACTATCCTATCCTAACCACATCGAACATAACATAACCGAACGTAGCGTAGCTCCGCCTATCGTGCCGAGACCAATTTGCTGGTCTCCACAGGGCGAAGCAGAATATACCAGAATACTGCAGATCGCAGAAATCAACCTCGTTGCAGTGCATACCAAAGAAATCAAAGATACCCAAGCCTTACCTGACCTAATCTAACCTAGCCAATCGTTGCCCAACTCAACATAAGGTGCCGAGACCACTACTGCTGCGCTCCACGGAGCCAAGCAGAACGTACTTCAGGAGAGTGGAGCGCAGAAATCCACAGAAACGCAGTGTACAGCAGAAAAGTCAAAGACACCCGAGCCTTACCAAAGCCAACGTATCATAACCTAACGTAGCATAACTAAGTATAACGTGCCGCGACCAGTATTGCTGGCATACCCTGGGCCAAGCAGAATGTAGTAGAGTACAGCCGAAGGCAGAAATCCTCTGAACAGCAGTATACACCACGAAGATCGAGGATAGCCTGGACGAGATTAGCCTAACATAACCAAACCAAATGTA
>NW_016910331.1:4035-70226 GCF_001483705.2 Eufriesea mexicana
AACCCAACCAATCATGGCACAACCAAACGCATCAAAGCACAACCAAACGTGCCGAGAGCACTATTTCCGTCCTCCACACTGCCACGCAGAGCATAATAGAGCACAGCAGATCGCAGAAATCCACAGCATAGCAGTTTATAGGACAAAAGTCAATGCTACCCTATCCTAGCTTACCGAATCGTGACATAACCGAACGTAACCTAACTATATGTAGCGTGCCGAATCCAATATTACTAGTCTCGCCAGAGTCATGCGGATCATGTTATAGCACAGTAGAGCGCAGAAATCCATCGAATAGCTCACGATACAGCGCAGGAGTCCATAGAATCACATTGCAGAACAGAAAAATCAAAGCTACAGAAACCTCACCCATGCTAACGTAAACTAGTCAAACGTAACTTAATTCAGCCAAACATGCCGCGGGCACAATTTCAGGCCTGCGCTGAGCAAAGCAGAGCATATTAGAGTACAGTAGAGTGCAGAAACCCACCGAAAAGTAGTATGTAGCACAAAAGTGAAACACAACACATCCTGACCTAACCAATCGTTACAATACCAAACGTACAGAACACAAACCATCGTGCCACCACCACTATTGCTGGCCTCGCTAGAGCCAAGCAGAGTATATCAGAGAAGAGTAGGGCGAAGAAATCCATAGAATCGCAGCGTACAGGAGGAAAGTGAGAGGTATCCAAGCCTAACCCAAACAAACGTAGCATAAACTTACGTAAACAAGCTCAACGTAACGTGCCGAGACCGCTATTGCTGCCCTCCCCAGATCCAAGCTGGACATGCGAGAGCACAGCAGAGAGCAGAAATCTACCGAATAGCAGTGTACAATTCAAAAGTTAGAGCGATCCCGTTCAAACCTAGCCGGACCCAACCAAACCGAACGAAATATGACACAACATAACGTATCGCGACCACTATGTCTGTCCTTCGCAGAGGCAACCAAAAAACGTTAAGGCACCCGAGGGAGCAGAAATTCACCTAATAGCAGACTATTAGTCTAAGGTCAAAGATATCCTCTCGGAGCATAACCAACCGTGACATAGCTGACCGCAACCTAACTCAACCGAACGTGCCGCGACCAGTATTGCTGGCCTACCCAGAGTGGAGCAGAACTAGCTAATGGAGAGTAGAACGCAGGAATCCATGGAATCGCGTTGTATTTCTTGAAAGTCAAAGCTGCCCGTGCCCAAACCAAACCAGTCCAAAATAACCAAACATAGCCTGACTAAACCTAACGTGCCGTGACCGCAGTTGCTCCCCTTCCCAGAGCCAGCCAGGCCATATTAGAACACATTAGATCCCAGAAGTACAACAAATAGCAGACTACAGCACTAAATTCGTATCTATCCCTTCCAAACCTAACCAAACGTAGCGAAACCAAACGTAACCTGACTCAACATAAAGTGCCGCGACCACTATTGCTGTCCTCCACATAGTCAAGCGGAACACGCTAGTGGAGGGTATAACGCAGGAAACAATATAGTCGCAGTGTATATCAGAAAAGTCAAAGCTACTCGAGTCTAACCGAAACCAACAGGACATAACGAAACATAGCCGTTCTCAACCTGACGTGCCGAGACTGCAATTGCTGCCCTCCCCAGAACCAAGCAGGACATACTAGAGCACAGTAGGGCGCAGAAATCCAACGAATACCAGTGTACAGTATAAATGTTAAAGCTATTCTGACCAAACCTATCCTGACACAACCAAACCGAACGTAACCTGACTCATCATAACGCGCCGATACCACTAATGCTGCCTTTGCGTGAGCAAAGCTGAGAACATTAGCGCACTGTAGGTCGCAAGAATCCACCTAATAGCAGACTATAGGACTAAAGTGCTAGCTCTCCTCTCCTAACCGAAAGAATCGTAACATATCCAAACGTATCCTAGCTGATACCATCGTGCTGATACCACGCTTCCTGCCCCCCCCCCTACCCAAGAGACAAGCAGGACGTACTAGGGTGCAGTATAGAGAAGAATTTCAACGTATTGCAGTGTACAGCACAAGAGTTGGAGCCATCCTGACCGAACTTAACCTAAGTCAAATTAACCGAAAGTAACCTCCCCCAAAATAACGTACCGAGACCACTATTGCTGGGCATCCCAACCGCTAGGTGAATGTATTAAAGTACTGTAGGGAGCATAAATCCATCCAATAGCAGACAATGGCATTAAAGACAAATTATCCTCTCGTAACCTAACCAACAATATCACAACCAAATGTATCCTAGCTCAGCCTAACTTGCCGCGACCACAATTCCTGACCTACCCAGAGGCAAGCGGAACGCATTAGTGGAAAGCAGAACACAGAATTCAAGTTAATCGCTGTGTATATATGTAAAGTCAAGGATACCCAAGCCTAACCCAAACAAACAGGACACAACCAAACGTAGCCTGACACAACACATCGTGCCGACACCGCTATTGTTGCCCTCCCCAGAGCCAAGCAGGACATACTGGAGCACAGTAAAGAGCAGAAATCCACCGAATAGCAGTGTACAGCGCAGTAGTTAAAGTCACACTTACCAAATGTAGCCTAACTCAACCTAACCGATTGTAGCCTGACTCATCATAACGTGCCGAGACCATCATTGCTAGCCTTGCCAGAGCCGAATTGAAAACATTAGTGCACTGAAGGGCGCAGGAATCCAGGTAATAGCAGAATACAGCACTAAAGACAAAGTTATACCCTCCTAACCTAACCAAGCGCAGTATAGCCAAACGTAACCTAGCTCAACCTAACGTGCTACGACCACTATTGCTGGTCTCCGCAGAGCCAAGCAGAACGCGTTAGCGGAGGGTAAGATGCCGAAATCCATAAAATCACAGTGTATATCTGAAGAGTCAGAAATATCCAAACCTAACCCAAACAAACTGAACACAACCAAACATAGCCTAACTCAACCTAACGTAGCGAGACCGCTATCGGTGCCCTCCCCAGAGCCAAGCAGGACAAACTAGAGCACAGTGGAGCGCTGGAAACCGCCGAATAGCAGCGTATAGCGCTGAAGTTAAAGCTATCCTAACCAAACGTGGCCTCAACCAACCGAACCGCACGAAACCTGACTCATCATAACGTGCTCAGACTACTATTGCTGGCCTTGCCAGAACCAAGCTGGAAATATTAGAGCACTTTAGGTTGCAGAAATCCACCTAACAGCAGACTATAGCACTAAAGGAATGGCTATCCCCTCCAAACCTTGGGAATCGTTACATAACCGACCGTACACTAACTTTCCCTGACGTGCCGCGACCAGTACTTCTGGTCACCCCAGTGCCAATCAGGACATACTAGAGCGCAGTGGGGCGCAGAAGTCCACGGAATAGCAGCGTAGGGCACAAAAGTTGAGGCCTACCTGACCAAACATTGCCCAACCCAACATAACCGAACGTAACCTGACTAAACATAACTTGCCGAGGCCACTATTGCTGGCCTTCCCAGAGACTGGCTTAAAATATTAAAGCACTATTGGGAGTAAGAATCCACCGAAGAGCAGCCTATATCACTCAAGTCGAAGCTATCCAAACCTAACACATCACAACCTAACCTAGCCGAACGAAATCTAACCCAACCGAACGAGCCGTTACACTGTCGCTGGGCTACCGAGATTCACTCAGAGCATAGTAGAGTAATATAGAGAATAGGAATCCACCGAATTGCAGTGTATAGCACAAAAATCGCAGCTACACTCTCCGAACCGAGACGAACGTAACGAGGGTGGTCGAAACGCAACTACTACTAACGTGCCGAGACCACTATTGCTGCCCTCCTCAGAGCCAAGTAGAGCATATTGCAGGAGAGCAAAGCGCAGGTGTCCATAGAAACGCAGTGCATAGCACGAAAGTCGAAAAGAACCAATCCCAACATAGCCAAACGTAACACAACGGAACATTGCTTATCCCAACCTAACGCGTCGAGGCCACTGTTTCTTGCATCCCCAGAGCCAAGCAGAGTAGACTAGAGCACAGTAGATCGCAGGAATCCTCCGAAAAGCGGTGTATAGCATAAAGGTCAAAGGTACCCTCTCCTAACCTTACCAAGCGTTGCATAGCCGAACGTTGTCTATCATAACCTAACATGCCGAGACCACTATTCCTGGCCTCCCGAAAACGAAGCATGACCGACCAGAGCACAGTGGAGCGCACAAATCCGCTGAACAACTGTCTATACCACGAAAGTCAAGTCTAACCAAACCTAACCCAAGCTAACTTAACGTAGCCAAAAGTGGCCTTACTAAAACAAACGGAACGAGACCAATAATAGTGGGCTCCCCAGAGCCGAGTAGAGTACCGTAGCGCAACGTAGTCTGTAGAAACACAAGGAATAGCGGTGTATAGCACAAAAGTCGAAGCTATCATATCCTAACCTATCCACGTCCAATATAACCAAACGCTACATTGCATGACCCAACGCGCCCAGACCACTATTGCTGGCATCCCCAGAGCAAAGCAGAGTATACCAGAGCAGAGTAGAACACAGAATGCCACCAAATGGCTATGCGAAACATAAGAGTCAATGATACCTTAACCAAACCCGACCAAGCATAACTTTACCAAACGTAGAATAACCAAATCTAACGAGACGGGATCTCTACTGCTGGCCTTCCTAGAGTCAAGCAGATCATGTTAGAGAACAGTAAAGCGCTGAAGTCCACCGCTTAGCAATGTAGAACACGAAAGTCAAAGCTATCCTATCCTAACCTAAGAAAACGTAAGGTAACTCAAACAAACGTGCCAACACCACTATTGCTGAACTCCACAGAACCAAGCAGAATATACCAGAGCACAGTGCAGTGCAGAAATCCGCCCCATTGCTGTGTATAGCACACAAGTCAATGCCAGTCTGACGAAACTTATCCTAACCATACATAACCAAGCGTAAGCATGCATTACCAAACGTGCCACGATCCGTATTGCATGACTCGCATTGACCAAGCAGGGCACATTCGAGCACGCTAGAGCGCAGAAAACCACCTAACATCTGTATATAGCACAAAAGTCAAATCCATCCTGACCAAACTTAGCTCAACCTAAACTAACCATACGTTACATATCTCAAACAAAGGTGCCACGACCACTATTGCTCTCCTCCCGAGAAACCAGCAGAAGTTAATAGAGCAATGCAGGTCGCAGATATCGAACGAATGGCAGTGTACAGCACAAAAGTAAGGGCCATCCTAACCAAACTTAACCTAATCTTACCAAACCAAACGTGAGCTAACACAAGCATACGTGCCACGACCACTGTTGCTGGCATCCACAGAGACTAGTGGATGCTAGTAGAACAATGCACAGCGCAGATATCAACCGAAGAGCAGTGTATAGCACAAAAGTCGCAGCTGCCATAGCCAAACCCAACATAACCTGACCAACCCAAGCATAGCATAACACAAACTAAGGTACCGAGACCACAATTGCTGGCCTGCGCAGGTTCGGGCAAGATTATGGTGGGGCAAGTAGAGCGCAAATGTCACTAAAATAGCAGTGTGTAGCGCAAAAGTCAAAGCTACCGTTAGATAACGCTGCGTAGCCTGACCTAACCAAACGTAGCGCAGCTCAACGTACCGTGACGCGGCCACAATTGCTAGCCTCCAGAGAGTCGAGCAGATGACAGTGTAGCAATGTAGAGCGCAGAAATCCACCGAAGGGCAGTGCATAGCACAAAAGTCTGAATTAACCTATCCTAACATGTCCAAACGTAGTATAAACAAACGTAACATAACTTAAACTAACGAGCTGCGACCACGGCTACTGTCCTCCCCAGAGACAAGCGGAATATACTGGGGCACAGTGGAGCGCAGAAAGCCACCAAATGGCAGTGTATAACACGTAAGTCATAGAAACCATATCACAACATGTCCTAACGTAATCTCAGCAGCCGCAGACATTCTAAACCTAACGTGCCGTGTCCACTGTTGCTGGTCTCCCCATCGCCATGCAGAACATGTTAGAGGAGACAAGAGCGCCGGAATCCACTGGATCGCATGGTATGCAGGAAAGTCGGAGCTGTCCATACCAGACCCAA
Organism: Eufriesea mexicana; assembly: GCF_001483705.2. Lineage (NCBI taxonomy): Eukaryota > Metazoa > Arthropoda > Insecta > Hymenoptera > Apidae > Eufriesea > Eufriesea mexicana. Next base: position 10,076 of record NW_016910331.1, read on the forward strand.
ACAAACATAACCAAGCCAAACGTAACCTAACCCAGGCTAACGTGCCGCGGACCTAGTTTCTGTCCTCCCAAGATCAAACCAGAGCGTATAAGATGACGGTAGAGTGCAGAAATCCATAGAATCGCAGTGTACAGTACAAAAGTCAAAGGTATATTTTCCTAACCTATCCAAACCTAACATAACCGAACACAACGTATCTTAGCCTAACCGACAGAGGCCACTATTGCTGACCACCCCAGAGCAAAGCGGAACACATGAAGCCCAGTTGAGCGCAGAAATCCACCGAATAGCAGTATATGGCACAAAAGTTGAACCCATCCTCTCTTAACGTAACAAATTGAAGCACAGCCGAACGCATCATAACTCAAAAAAAACGTCCTGCGGCCACTACTTCTGACCTCCCGAGGTTCGTGCAGAGAATGGTAAAGCACAGTAGAGCGCATAATTCTACCGAGCAACAGTTTGTAACACGAAAGTCAAAGCTATCCTCCCCTATCCTGACCAAGCGTAACATAACCAAACGTAACGTACGACCAGGGGTGCCACGACCACTGTTGCTGGACTCCCAGCGCCAAGAAGAGCATATTAGAGGAGAGTAGAGCGCAGATATCCATCGAATCACAGTGCAAAGCGCAACAGTCGAAGCTAACCTATACTAACATGTCGGAACGTAACACAGCCGCACGTAGCTTAACTCGAACTAACGTGCCGCGACAACAATTGCTGGCATCCCCAGAGCCGTGCAGACCATATGAGACCAAAGTAGAGGGTTGTAGTCCACCAAATGGCAGTGTACAGCGTAAAAGTCAAAAATATCATAGCCTAACGAGGCCAAACATGGCATGCCCAAACATAGCATAGCTCATTCTAGCGTGCATAGAACACAGTTGTTGATATCCCCAGAGCCAAGCCGAACACACTAGAGCAGAGTAGAGCGCAGGAACCCTCCGAATAACAGTGTGTAGCACAAAAGTCAGTGCTACCCTGTCCTAACCCAACCAAACGTAACACATCCGAACGCAACCTAACTCAGGCTAAAGTTCCGAGAGCTCTACAGCTGGCTTCCCCATTTCCAAGCTGAATATACCAGAGCACAGTAGCGCGCAGCAATTCACAGCATTGCAGGGTACAGCACAAAAGTGGAAGAAACACTAGCCTAACCTGTCCCATCCTAACCTAACCACACATCCCATAACTAAACATAAGGTGCCGAGATCAATGTTGCTGGCATCCCCAGAGCAAAGCAGAGCATATCAGAGCTATGTAGAGCGCAGAAATCCACCGAATAGCAGTATATAGCACAAAAGTCAAAGCTACCTTCTCCTAACCTAGCCAAACGTAACATACCCAAGCGTAGCCTATCTCAAACTGTAGTACCGGGAGACTATTACTGGCATGCCCAGAGTAGAGCAGAGTATGGTAGAGCAATGTAGAGCGTAGAAATAGAAAGAATAGAGGTGCATGGCTCAAAAGTCGAAGCTTTCCATTCCTAACCTATGAAAACGTAACAAAGTCAAACGTTACCTAACATAGGCTGAAGAACCGATACTCCTATGACTGTAACCCCAGGGCCATGCTGAATACAATAGAGCACACCAAAACGCAGGAAGCCGCCAAATAGCAGCGAATAGCAGTAATGCCTAAGATACCCTAACTCTACCCGACCAAACCTGACCTAACCAATCGTAGACTAACTAAAGCTAACGAGACGAGACCACTGTCGCTGGCCTCCAAAGAGACAGGCGGTGAGAATTAGAGCACAGCAGAGCTCAGAAGTCCACCGAATAGCAGTGCGTAGAACAAATGTGAAAGCTATCCTCTCCTACCATAGCCAAACGTAACATAAACGAACGTACCTTAACTGAGCACAACGTGCCGGGACCGCAATTACTGTCCTACACAGGGTCTAGTAGAGTATGGTAGAGCACGCTAGTGCGCAGAAATCCACCGAATAGCGGTGTATAGCACAAAGGTCAAAGTTACATTCTCCTATCCTAACAAAGCCTGACATAACCGAACGTAACCTAACTCATAATAACGCGCCGCGACCACTATTGCTGGCCACCCGAGTGTAGAGCAGAGTATACTTAGGCTATGTAGCGCGCAGGAATCCACCGAATTGCATTGTACAGCACAGAAATCAAAGCTACACCGTCCTACCCTAACCATGCCTAACCTAGCAGAGCGACATCTAACCCAACGTACTGTGCCGCGATCACTATTGTTGGCATCCCTGGCAATGCAGAGCATATTAGAGGAGAGTCGGGCGCCGAAATCCATAGAATCGCAGGGTATGGCGGAAAAATCAAAGCTATCCAAACATCACCCGTGATAACGTAAACCAACCAAACGTAACCTACCTCAACCTAACGTGACGCGGCCACTATTACTGACCTCCCCATAGCCAAGCAGAACATATTACGGGGCGCAGAGCGCAGAAATCCATAAAATCGCAGTTCACTGCGCAATAGTCGAAGCTAACTTATCCTCACATAACCTAACGTAACATAGCCGAACGCAGACTAGCTCCACATAGCGGGTCTGGGACACAATTTCTTGCTCCTCCAGATCTAAACAGGATATACTAGAGAAAAGTAGAACGCACTAGTAAAACTCATTGCAGTGTACATCACAAAAGTCAAAGGTATCGTAACCTAACCCGAACTAACATTACTCATCCTGACATGGACAAACAAAACATAACGTGCGGCGACCACCATTGCTGGCCTCCACAGGGCTAAGTAGTTTAGAGTAGAGCACAGTGGAGATCAGGTATTCACAGAGTAACAGTGTATACCACGAATGTCATAGCTATACGATCCAAACATAACCTAACCTAATCTATCCGTCCGTAACACGACTCAACCTAACGTGCCGCGACCACTATTCCTAGTGACCCCAGAGGCATGCAGATTGTGATAGCGCAATGTAGAGCGAAGAAGTCCATGGAATAGCATTGTCTAGCTCCAAAGTCAAAGCTATCCCTAACTAATCCGACGTAAGGTAACATAGCCAAGCGTAACGTAACTCAGCCTATCGCGCCACGACAACCATTGCCGGCCTCCTCAGGGCCATGCAAAACACATCAGACGAGAGTAGGGCGCAAAAATGCGTAAAATCGCGGTCTATGGCGGCAAAGTCAAAACAGTCCAAACCTAACCCATGCAAACGTTAACCAACCAAACGTAACCTAACTCGGCCTAACATGCCGCGGCCTCTGTTTCTGGTCCAGCCAGAGCGAAGCAGATCATACTAGAGCACAGCGCGGAGAAATCCATCGAATGGCAGTGTGTTGAACAAAAGTCAAAGCTATGATCTCCTAGCCTGACCAAACGCAGCATAACTAAACGTAAAGTATCCAAATCAGGGGTACCACGACCATTATTGCTGGCCACGCAGGGTCCAGCAGATCAGGGTAGAACACATTGGAGGGCAGGAATGCACCGAATAAGTATGAATAGCTTGAAAGTCGAAACTACCCTAACCAATTCAAACCTAACATATCCTAACCAACCGTAACGTGACTCAATCTAACGTACAACGGCCCAATTGCTCGAATCCCGAGAGTCGAGCAAAGTATAGAAGAGCAATCTATGGCGCAGGAATCTACCGAATAGCAGTGTACCCCATAAAAGTTAAAGCTACCCTATCCTAACCTAACTAGACGTTACATAGAAGCGTATCGTAACTCAACCTTACGTGCCGGGACTACTATCGCTGCCGTCCCTAGAGGCAAGCAGAAGATACTAGAGCATAGTAGAGCGCAGAAATCCACCGCATTGCAGTGCATAGCACAGCAGCAAAAGCTATTCTGTTCAAACGTAGCCTAACCTAACCAAACCAAACGCAATCTAACTTAACCTACCACGCCGCGGCCTCTATTTCTAGCCCCCGGGAGTCAAGCAGAGTATAGTAGAGCAATGTAGAGCGCATGAATCCACTGAAAAACAATGTAAAGCACAGGATCCTAAGCAACCCTATCCTAACCAAATCAAACGTAACATATCCAAACGCTACATAACTCAACCAAACGTGCGGAGGCCAATACTGCTGGCCTCCGAATAACCAAGCAGAGTATACTAAAGCACGGTAGAGCGCCGGTATCCACCGGATGCCAGTGTATTCCACAAAAGTCTACGCAATCCTGTCCTAGCCTAACATAACCTAACCTAACCGAACGTAACATAACCCAACTAAACGTGCCACTACCGCTGTTGCCGGCATCGCCAGAGCAACTCATAGTATATTAGAGCACAATAGAGCGCAGAAATCAACCGAATAGCAGTGTACAGCACAGAAGCCAAAGCTATCCCTTCCTAGCTTGACAAAGCGTATCGTAACCAAGCGTTACCTATCTCAAACTTACGTGCCGAGAACACTCTTGCTGGCCTCCGCAGAACGAAGCAGAGTTTACTGTAGCACACTAGAGCGCAGAAATCAAACGGATAGCAGTTTATAGCGCAAAACTCATAGGTAACGTATCGTAACCTAACCAATCATGCAATACCAAATGTAATCAAACTCAACCTAACGCGTCGCCACGAATATTGCTGACCTGCCCAGAGGCAAGCAGACCATATTAGAAGGGAGTGTGGCGCAGCTATCCTTAGAATCGCAGTGTACAGCAGAAAAGTGAAAGATATCCAAACATAACACAAACTTTCATAACCTGGCCTAACGTAGAAAATCTCAACGCATCGTGCCGCGACCACTATTGCTGGCACTCCAAGGGACGGGCTGATTAGAGCAGAGCACAGTGGAGCGCAGGTATCTAACGAATAAATTTGTATAGCGCGAAAGTCAAAGCTACCCTATCCTAAGAATGCCTAATCTAACATGAACAAACGTGGAGTAACTAAACCTAACGTGCCGCGACCACTATTCCCCGCCTCCCTGTAGACAAGCAGAATATGATACAGCACAGTGCAGCACAGAATTCCATTGGATATCAGTGTTGAGCACGTATGTCAAAGCTATCACATCCCAAACCAACCAAACCTAACCAAAGTAACGATACATACTAGAGCGCAGAAGACTGCAGAAATCCACCGTATAGCAGCACATACAACGAAACTCAAATCAGTCCAAACCTAACCCATGCCAACATAACGTAACCAAGCGTAACATAACTCAAACCGACCAGCCGAGAACACTATTACTGGCCTCCCCGTGGTCGAGCAGATTATAGTAGAGCAGCGTATGGCATAGAAATCCGCCGAATAGCAGCGTATAGCGCAAAAGTCAAATATAGCCTATCCTAACATACCAAAGCGTAAGATAAGCAGACGTAACGTGACCCATTCCGACGTACCACGACCGGTATTGCTGGCTTCACGAGAGCTGAGGAGAGTGCAGCATAGCAGTCTAGAGCACTGATATCCTCGGAATAGCAGTGTATAGCAGAAAAGGCAAAGCTATCCTTACCACGCGTAACCAAACCTAGCCTAACGAAACGAAACGTAACGCAGACTAACGTGACGACAGCACTATTCCTGGCGTCCACACAGACAAGCGGAATGCGATATCGCACAGAACAGCGCAGGCGTCCATAAAATAGCAGTGCGTAACAGAAAAGTCGTAGCAAACCTATACTAACGCAGCCAATCTTAACATCACTAAGCGTATCCTAACAATCCCTATCGAGCTATGACAACTAATGCTGGACTCCCAGGGTCGGGAAGAGTATAGTAGAGTACAGTAGAGCGTAGGAAGCCACCAATTAGCAATGTATAGTACAAAAATCAGAAATATCCTGACCTAACCAGACAAACCTGTCATAACCGAACTTGGAGTAACTAAACCTAACGCAACGCGAGCACAATTTCCGGATTCCACAGAGACAAGCAGAGCATAATAGAGTAATGTGGAGCGCAGAAATACTCTGAGCAGTAGTGCATAGCACAAAGGTCTAAGCAATCCTATCCTAACCTAACATAATGTAGCACAACGAAACGCATGCCGAGTAAGACTAATGTGCCGAGAACTGTACTGCTGGCCTCCACAAAACCAAGTAGAATATACAAGAGCACAGTCGAGCGAAGGAACCCACCGAATGGCAGTGTATAACGAAAAAGTCGAAGCCATCCAAACCAAGTGCAACCTAACCTAACCTAGCTAAACGTAACCTAACTCAACCTGTCGTGCCACGACCGCTATTGCTGGTCTCCCCAGAGGCCAGCAGGGCATATTAGAGCAACGGACAGCGCCGTAGGCCACCAAATAGCGGTATATAGCGTAAAAGTCAAAGCTACCTTATCATAACCAAGCCAAACGTAACATAAGCGGACGTTACGAAACCCAAGCTGACGTGAGACGACCACAGCTGCTGGCCTCCACAGAGACATGAAGGTGCTAGTACAGCAAATTAGAGCGCAGATATCGACCGATTAGCAGTTCATAGCACAAAGGTCAAAGCCATCTTAACCTAACTTGACCTAACCTAGCATAACCAAACGGAACCTAACTTAACCAATCATGTCACGACTGCTATTGCTGGCATCTCCGGAGAGGAGCAGATGCTAGTGGAACACCGCATTGCACAGATATCGACCGAATAGCAGTGCATAGCGCAAAAGACAAAGATACCCTAACCAAACATATCCTTACCGAGTCTAGCCAAGCGAGACCTAAGCCAGCCCAGCATGCCTGGACCACAATTGCTGGCCTTCCCAGAGACAAGCAGAACATACAAGAACACAGTCGAGCACAGTGGCACACCGAATTGCCGTGTACGGCACAAAAGTCGAAGATACTTTAATATGGCCTGTCCAAACCTAGTAAAGCCTAGCGTGACATAGCCAAACATAACGTACCGAGAACAATATTGCTGGCCTCCCGAGAGATATGCTGGGCGTATTAAAACAATGCACAGCGCCGAAGTCCACCATATAGCGGTGTGTAGCATAAAATTCACAGCTACCCTATCCTAACGTAACCAAACGTAACATAACCAAACGCAACCTGACTTTATCAAACGAGCCGAGACCACTATTTCTGGGCTCCACAGAGCCAAGCAGGATACACAAGAGCTCAGTAGGGCGCAGAAGGCCACCAAATAGCAGTGTATAGCACAAAAATCAAAAATTTTCAAACCTAACATGATCCAGCCTAACCTAACCAAACGTGGAATAACTAAATCTACCGAGCCGAGACCTCTATCGCAGGCCCCGCCAGAGTCAAGTAGGGCATAGTAGAGCAATGGGGAACTTGGAAATCATACGAATAGGAGTGTATTGCACAAAAGTCATAGTTATCCTATCCGAACTTAACGAAATATAACACAACCAAGCGTAACATAGTTCAACCTAACGTGACTACGTCACTATTGCTGACCTCCCCAGAGCCGAGCAGAATATACTAGAGCATAGCAGACCGCAGGAATACGCAGCATGGAGGTGTAAAGCGGAAAGGCAAAAATTAGCCAAACCTAACCTGACATAACCTATCCCAACCAAACGTAACCCATCCAAACTTAACGTGCCTATCCCACTCTTGCTGGCCTCCACAACGCCAAGCCGAGCATATTAGAGGAGAGTTGTACGCACAGTTCCATAGAATGTCAGTGTATTTTCCGAAAGTCAAAGGTATCCAAACCTATCCCTAAAAAACCTAACCTAACCGAGCGTAACCTAACTCAAAGGAACGTGCAGAGGCCGCAATTGCTGTCCTCCCCAAAGCAAAGCAGAGCACATTAGAGGGCCGCAGAGCGGAGTAATCTGCCGGATAGCAGTGTATACCACAAAAGTCATAGCAATCCCGTCCTAACCTAACCAATCTTACCTAACCAAACGTAATCTAACACAACCTAGAGTCCTGCGGACACTATCGCTGGCCTCCCAAGTGCCATGCAGGACTATTAGAGGAGAGTAGGTCGCAGGAATCCGTAGAATCGCAGGCATAGCCGAAAAATCAATGCAATCCAATCCTTACCATTGCTAACATAAACAGACCAAACGTAACCTAATTCAACCTGACATGCCGCAGTCACTATTTCTTGCCACCCCAGAGCCGAGCAGAACATATTAGCGGAGAGTACAATGCAAATATCCATGGAATCGCGGTGTAGAGCTGAAAAATCGAAGATACCCAAGCCTAACCCAAACAAACATGCCCAAACCTAACTTAGCAAGCGCAACGTAACGTACCGCGACCACAAATGCCCGCATCAGCAGGGTCAAGCAGATTAGAGTAGAGCAGAGTGTAGGGCAGCAATCCACAGAATGACAGAGTATAGCACGAAAGTCGAAGGCATCCTAACCAAACAAGCCTAACCTAACCAAACCAATCGTAACATAACTCAACGCTTCGTGCCTCGGACACTATCTCTCGCCTCCCCGGCGGCGCGCAGAGTATAATAGAGCAATGCAGGGCGCAGAAATCCACCGAATAGCATTGTATAGGGCAAAAGTTGAAGATACCCTATCCCAACCTGGCCCAACCTAACCTAATAATACGTAGCATAGCAGAGGGTAAAGTGCCGCGAACACTACTCCAGGCCTCCCCAGACAGAATCATGATGTAGTAGAGCAGAGTGGATCACAGGAATCCACCTGAAAAAAAGTATATACCTCGAGAGTCAAAGGTATCCTAACCAAACTTATCGCAACCTAACATAACCAAACATGGTCTAACACAAAACAACGTGCCGCGGCCACTATTGCTCGCCTCCCCAGAGTCGGACAGAGTATAGTAGAACAGGGAATAGCGCAGAAATCCACCGAATAGCAGTGTACGGCACAGAAGCCAAAGATATCCTAACATTGCCTTCGTGCCCTACAATAGCGAAACGGAGCATAACCAAAACTAACACGACGGCACCGCTATTGCTGGCCTCCCCAGACCAAAGCAGAACATACTGGGGCGCAGCAGCGCACAGAAACCAACGGAACGGCAGTCAATGGCACCAAAGTCTAAGGTATTTTCTCCTAACGTAAACAACCTTGTCATATGCAAACGTAGCCTAACAAAGCCTAACGCGCCGAGACCACTATTGCTGGCCTCCCGGAGCCAAGCAGGGAATATCAGAACGCACTCGAGCGTAGAAGTCGGAGGTTATCAGTTTAAACCACAGATGTCAAAACTATCATACGCTAACCTCACCAAACGTAATATGCCCGAACGTAGCATGGCACAACCTAACGTGCGGAGAATACTATTGCTGGCCGCCCCAGATCGAAGCACAACGGAGCGCAGAAGCCCAACGGATAGCAGTGTATATCACAAAATTCAATGATGACATTACCTAACCTGGCCCTACCTAACCTACCCAAACTTAGTGTAACAAAGCATAACGTGACGAAGCCAATATTGCTGTCCTCCACTGAGTCAAGCAGAGAAAATTAGAGCACTTTGGTGACCAGAAATACGCCGAATAGCACTGAATAACACAGGAGTCTGACTAGCCTATCCCAACCTAGCCAAACGTAACAACCAGGACGTAGCCTAACTCTACCTAGCATGTCGGGATCACTATTGATGGCGTCCAGAGAGACAAGCGGAATGTACTAGGGCACAGTAGAGCGTGGAAATCCACCCCATTTCAGTGAATAGGACAGAAGCCGAAGATAACCTGACCCAACCTGACCTAACCTAACCTAACTGAACGTAGCGCAGCTCAAAGTATCGTGTCGCGACCACGGCTCCAGGAATTCCCAGAGCTAAGCAGAATGTAGTAGAGCAGATTAGATCACTGTAATCCACCGAATAAAAGCGTATAGCACGAAAGCCAATGCTACGCTAACCAAACATAGCCCAACCTGTAATAACCAAACGGAGCCTAACATAAGCCAACCTAACGTGCCTGGACCACCATAACTGACATCTCCAGAGCCAGGCAGAATAAGGCAGAGCACAGTAGGGCGCAGATATCTGCCGCATTGAAGCGTAAAGCAAAAAAATCATACCTAACTTAACCTAATCTATCCTAACATAACCTGTCCTAACCTAACTTAACCAAACGAGTCATAACGAAAGTTAACGTGCCCATACCACTCTTGTAGGCCTCCCCGCCGCGATGCAAGACATATTAGATGAAAGTAGCGCGCAGAATTCCGTAGACCAGGCTGTGTAGAGAACGAAAGCCAAAGATAACCTAAGCCATCCTGCCCTATGCTAACCTAACCAAACGTAGCATAGCTCACCATAACTTGACGGGACTACCGTTGCTGGCCTCCACAGTGCCGACCAGAGAATAACAGCGCAATGCAGAGCGCAGTAATACTAAGGATAGCAGTGTATAGCATACAAGTCAAAGCTATCATGTTCTAACGCAATCAAGCGTAACATAACCATACGTAATCTTACTCTACCTACCGTGCCTGGACCGCTATTGGTCGCTTCGCCAGAGCCCAGCAGAGCAGAGTATTGGAATGTAGAGCGCAGAAATTCGCCGTATAGCAGTGTATGTTACAGAAGTCGAGGATATCCTACCATAACCTGGCCCAATTCACCATAACCAAACGTAGCATAACCGGACGTAAAGCAGCGACCGACTGCTGGTGGCATTGCCAGAGACAAGGAGAATATAGTAGAGCAATGTTGAGGGCAGAAATTCAACGAAGAGCAGCGTATAGTACAAAAGTCAAAAAATCCTAACCAAGCCTTCACAACCTACCCTAACGAAACGTAACATAACGCAACCTAACGTGCCGAGGCCACTATTACTGGCCACCTCGGAGCCAAGCAGGAAGTAACACAAATTAACCTGCCGAGATCACTATTTCTGGGCTCCCCAGAGCGAAGCAGAATATACTAGAGCACAGCAGAGCGCAGAAGTCCACCGCATTGCTGTGAATAGCATAGAAGTCGATGACATCCGGACACAATCTGACCTAACCTAACCTAACCAAACGCAGAGTAACTGGACAGAGCGCGCCGTCCCATTATTGCCGTCCTCCCATAAGTCGAGCAGATTATAGTTGAGTAACGTAGAGCGCATATATGCACCGAATAGCAGTGTACAACAGAAAAGTAAGAGAAACCGAAACTAAATCATCCTAACCTAACCCAAAGATACGTAGCATAGCTGAAACTAACGCGCCGAGGCCACTATCACTGGCCACCACAGAACTAATCGGAGCATATTAGAACACATTAGAGCGCAGAAATTATCCCAATAGCAGTGAATAGAACACAAGTCGAAGTAGCCTACCTTAACCCAGTCAAGCTTAACACACCCAAACGAAATATGACTAAACCTGACATGACGAGACCGCTATAGCTGGACTACACAGAGCCAAGCAGAACATACTTGAGAGCACTATTGTGCAGAAATCCGCCGAACGACAGTGTGTAGCACGAAGGACACAGCTATCCTTGCCGAAATTAGCCTGGCATAGACTAACCAATCTTAACATCAAGCAACCTAACCTGCCGAGTCCAATATTGCTGCCATTCCCAGGGCTAAGCAGAAAACGTTAGAAGGCAGTAGTTCGCAGGAATGCGCGGGTAGCAGTGTAGAGCACAAGAGTCTAGAGTGTCGTAACCTAACCTATCCGCACGTAACATAACCGAACGTAGCGTAGCTCAACCTGACGTGCCGAGACCACTATTGCTGGCTGCCACGGGGGCGAGCAGACCATACTAGAGCGCACTAGAGTTTAGAAATCCGCCGCATTGCAGTGTATAGCAGAAAAGTCAAACATATCCTTACCCAAAATGAGCTAACCCAACCCACACAGACGTAGTATAACTCAACGTAACGTGACGAAAACCGCATTGCTGGCCTCTGCAGAGACAATCAAAGCATATTAGGCCACACTAGAGTGCAGAAATTCACCGAAAATCAGTGAAAAGGACAAAAGTCAACGTATCGCATCTCAACTTAGCCAAACGTAACATATCCAAACGTACCCTAGATCAACCTAACAAGAGGAGACAGTCATTGCTGGCCTCCACAGAGACAAGCAGAAGGTACTGGAGCACAGTAGTGAGCAGAAATCCACGGATAGCAGTTTATAGCACAAAAGTCAAGGCTATCGTATCCTAACCTAGCCAAACGTGACATAACCGAACGTAACCTTACACATACTATCGTGCCGAGGATGCTATTGCTCGCCTCCACTGAGTGGAACGGAGTATATTAGCGAAATGTAGGGCGCAGGTATCTACCGAACAGCAGTGTTGGGTGCAAAAGTTGAAGACAACCTAACCTAACCTGAACTATACCTAACATAATCAAACGTAGCATAACTCAAAATAAAGGGCCCCGAACACAGCTGCTGACATCCCCGGAGCCAAGCAGAATGCAGCAGAGCACTCTAGATCACAGCAAACCACCGAAAAGCAGTGTATAGCACGAGAGTCAAAGACACACTAACCAAACTTAACATAACCGCACCCAACATAACGTGCCAAGGCCTCCATTGCATGCCTTCCCAAAGTCGAGCAGAGTGTAGTAGAGTCACGTAGAGCGCATACATCCATCGAATAGCAGTGTGTAGCACAAAAGACAGAGAAACCCTAGCCTAACGTGACGTAGGTTGACTCAACCTGGCGTGCCGGTACCACTACTTCTGGCCACCACAGAGCCAAGCAGAACACATAAGAACTCAGTGGGGGACAAAAAGCCGCCGAATAGCAGTGTATGGCACAGGAGCCTAAGTAGTTCTCTTCTAACATGTCCAAACTTGTCATAAGCAAACGTGGCCTAACTAAACCAAATGCGCAGTGACCACAATTGCTGGCCTCTCCAGAGACAAGCAGAATATACAAGAGAACAGCACTGCCCATAGATCGAAGGCATTGCTGTATATAGCACAACAGCCGAACGCAGGCTGACGTAAGCTTGCCCTACCTAACCTATCCGAACGTAGTATACCATAGAACAAAGTAACGGGACAAATATAGCTGGCATTCCCAGAGCCAAGCAGCATATACCACAGCCCAGTAGAGCGCAGAAATTCACCCCATTGCTGCGTATACCACGATGGTCAAAGATATCATAACCTAACATGACGTGGCCTAACCGAACCAAACGTAGTCTGACACAACATTTGATGGCTATTGATGGCCTCCGTGGAGCCAAGCAAAGCATATTAGAGCACAATGGATTGCAGGAATCTAACGAATAGCAGTGTATAGCCCAAAAGCCGAAGTAGCCTACCCTAACATAACCAAGCGTAGCATATCCAAACGTGACCAGACCTATCCTAATCAAACGTTGCATAACTAAACGTAACGTAAGTAGACAGCTATTTCTGACCTCCCCAGAGCCAAGCGGAATATACTGGAGCACAACGGAGCCCAGAAATCCACCTCACTGCAAGAAGTATTTGAAAAGCTGTAGAAAACATAACCTATCCTGACCTAACCTAACCAAACCAAACGTAGAATAGCACAGAGCAACGTGCCGCGGACACTCCTCGTGGCCTCCCCATAGCAAAGCAGAATGCAGTAGAGCACAGAAGACCACAGAAATGCAACGAATATCTGTGAGTAGCGCGAAAGTTAAAGGCATCCTAACCAAACGTAGCCAAACCTAAACTATGCAATCATAACATAACTGAGCCTAACGTGCCACGGCCACTATTTCCCGCAACCCCAATGTCGAGCAGAGAATAGTAGTATAATGTAGAGCGCAGAAATCCTCCGTATAGCAGTGTATAGGACAAAAGTCGAAGATACAATGACCTAAGCTGACCAGACCTAACCTATCTAAACGTTACCTCACTCAACCTTACGTGCCGAGACCACTATTGCTGCTCCCCCCAGAGTCAAGCGGAACATACTAGAGCACCCTCGAAGGCAGAAGCCTAACGGATAGCAGTGTATAGCACAAAGGTCAAAGTTATCCTGTCCTGATATATCCAGTCTTAACATAGGCAAACGTAACATAAATCAAACTAACGCATTGCGACCACTATTGCTGGCTTCCACAGAGTCGAATTGAATGTACTAGAGCACAGTAGAGCGCAGAAATCACCTCACTGCAGTGAACAGCACAGAAGTCGAAGGTGCCCTAACCAAACCTGACCTAACCTAACAGAAGCAGTCGTAGCCTAAACCAACATAAAGTTTCGCGGCCACTGCTTCCGCCATTCCCAGAACCAAGCAGGTCATATTAGAGCACAGCAACCCACAGAAACCCACCGTATAGCCGTGTATGGCACGTAAGCCAAAGCTACCCTAACCAAACATAACATAACCTAACCTGCTCAAACGTAACCTAACACAACCTAACGTGCCACGAGCACAACTGCTCGCCTCCCCAGTGTTGAGCAGATGGTAATATAGCAGTGTGAAGCGTAGAAGGCGGCCGTATAGTAGTGTACAACGCAAACGCTAGTGAAATCCTAACCAAGCCTTCCTAACCCAACCAAACGAAACGAAACCTATTTCAACATAACGTACCGATACCACCATTAGTGGCAACCAAAGGGTCAAACAGGTCATCTTAGAGCGCAGTAGATGGCAAAGACCAACCGAATAGCAGTGTATGGCGTAAAAGTCTAATATACACTATCCTTGCCTGACAAAACGTAACAAAAGCGAACCTAACGTAATACAACATAACGTGTGGCGACCACTTCGGCTGGTATCAGTGGAGACAAGCAGAATATAGTAGAACGCTGTATGTCACAGAAGTCCACCGAAAAGCGGTGTATTACACGAAAGGCAAAGTAGCATATCCTAACCTAGCCAAACGTAACACAAGCAAACGTAGTCTAACTCACACTTACATGACGAGGCCACTACGGGTGGCATCCCCAGAGTCAAGCAGAATATACCAGTACACAGTAGAGTGCGCAAACCCGCGGATAGAGGTGTATAGCACAGAAATCTAAGCTATCACGTCATAAGCAAAGCAAACGTAACAGACACAAGGGTAGCATAACTCAACCTAACGTGCCTATGCCACTGCAGCTGGCCTCCCCAGGTCCAAGCAGAACACACTAGAGCACAGCGGGGCGCAGAGATCCACGTCACTGCAATGTGTAGCACAAAAGTCAAGAACACTCTGACCTAACCTGACCATACCTGACCTATACAAACGTGGTGTAACTAAATATGACGCGACGAGACCAATATTGCTGGCCTCCACAGAGCCAAGCAGAGCGTATTACAGCACATTAGTGCGCAGAAACCCACCCAATAGCGATGTACTGCTCAAAAGACGAAGTAGCCTCTCCTAACCAAGTCAAACGTCATACAATCGAACGCAACGTATCTCAACCCAACATGACGAGGCCACTTTTCCTGGCCACCCCAGTACCGAACGGAATACACTAGAGCACAGCAGATCGAAGAAATCCACCGCAATTCGGTGTATAGCACAAAAGTCAAACAAACCAAGTGCTAGCTTTGCCTAACCTAAGCTATCGAAATGTAGTGTAACACAACATAACGTTACAAGACCGATATTGCTGGCCTCCAGAGGTCCAAGAAAAATATACCAGGTCACAGTACAGCGCAGAAGCCATCGAAATAGCAGTGCATAGCACAAAATTCAAATCCATCCTGCCCCAACCAAACCAACCATAACAAAATCGAACGTAACCTAACTGAACCTAATGTGCAGCAATCACTCTTTCTGGCGCCCGTAGAGCCAAGCAGAACATATTATAGGAGAGTAGAGCACAGAGATCTATACATTCCCAGCGTAGGGCAGAAAAGTCAAAGCTAACCAAGCCTGACCCAAACGAACGTAACCAAACCTAATGCAGCCTAACGTATCATAACGTTCCGCGTCACCGTTGCTGGGCTGCACAGGGCAAAGCTGAAATGGTAGGAGCCAATAGGTCCCAGGAATCAACCGAACAACAGTGTATAGCACAAAGTTCGAAGGTATCCTATCCTACACTAGCCAAACGTAACACGGCCGTACGTAGTATAACTCAAGCTAATGTGCCGACACCATAGTTGCTGGTGCACCAGAGCCAAGCAGAGTATGCTAGAGCACAGTAGAGCGCAGAAATCCTCCGCAATGCTGCGTATAGTTGAAAAGTCAACGATATCCAAACATTACCTGACCCAAACTAACCCAACCAAACGTAGCATGACTCTAAATAACGTGCCTGCACCACCTTTGCAGGCCCCCAGGGCCAAGCAGACCATGTTAGAGACATGTAGAGCGTAGGAATCCACCGAGTAGCATTATATGACAAAACTTAAAGCCATCCCATCCTAATATAATAAAGCGTATCGTAACCAAACGTACCCAGACACACCTAACGTGCCGATTCCACTGTTTCTGTACTCCCGAGAGCCAAGCAGAGCGTACCAGAGAACATTAGAGCGCAGAAATCCAGGGAATAGCAGTGTATAGCATAAAAGTCGAAGATTACCTCTCTAATATATCCAATCTTAGCATAACCAGACGTAACGTAACCCAACCTAACGTACCCCAACGGCTATTGCTGGCCCCGACAGAGTGCAGTAGAACTTGCTAGAGGACAGTTGGGCGCAGATGTCCATAGAATCGCAGTGTACAATACAAAGGTCATATGTATCCAGACCTAACCCAAGCTAGCATAACCTAACGAAACGTAGCATACGTTAAAGGAACGTGCCGCGGCCGCTACTTCTGGCCACCGCAGGGCCAAGCAGAATTTAGTAGACCGCAGTAGGGCGCAGAAATCCACTGAACAACAGTGGATAACGCGAAAGTCGGAGTTACAATTATTAAAATAACGCAACAAAAACTAAACAAACGTAACATAACCCAACCTGACGTGCCTAGGCCAATAATGCATGCATTCCCAGGGCTAACCACAACACAGTAGGGCACAGTACAGCGCAGAAGTTCTCCGAACGTCAGAGTATAGCACGAAAGTCTAAGTTAACTTCGCCGTGCTAAACCTAACCTAACCCAACCTAAAGTAGCCTATCTCAACCTAACGTACAGAGACATCTACCACTGGCCACACTGATTCAAGCAGGCGACACTACAGCACGGCAGAGCGCAGAAATCAACCGCATTGCAGTGAATAGCACAAAAGTCGATGATGTCCAAACCTGACCTGACCTAACCTAACCTAACCAAACGTAACATAGCTCAAACTAAACTGCCGCGGCCGCTGCTGCAAGCTTCCCCAAAGTCGAGCAGGAAATATTAGAGCACAGTAGAGCGCAGAAGTCCATAAAATCGCAGCGTATAGCACAAAAGTAGTGGCTCTCAGAACATAACTCAAGCTAACGTAACCCAACCACGCGTAACCTAACTCAGCACCACGTGCCGCGACAACCGTTGCTGGCCTACCCAAGGCCAAGCAGAATATAGCAGAGCAGATTCGGGGGCAGAAGTCCAATGAATAGCAGTGTATATCATGAAGGTCGGCGATAACGCGACCGCGATAAACATGACGTAACCTGACCAAACGTAACATAACTCAACCTAACGTGCCGAGGCCACTATTACCGGCCTCCCCAGAGCCAACGGGAAAATACCAGAGCACAGTAGAGCGCAGAAGTACGGCGCATTTCAGTACATTGAACAATAGTCCAAGATATCCTATCTCAACGTACAGAAACGTAACAAAGCCAAACGTCGCATGTCCAAACATAATGTACCTCTACCACGGTTGCTGGCCTCCACAGAGTCGAGCAGGGCATATTAGAGGACAGTCGTGCGCAAAAATCCATATGGTCGCAATGTGTAACCCCGAAGTCAAAGTAGCCTCCTAACCAAGCCATCCATAACACAACTAATCGTAGGCTAACCCAACCTAGCGTGGCGAAACCACGATTGCTGGCCTCCCCAAGGCCAAGCATAATAAACTAGAGCACATTAAAGCACAGAAATCTGCGGACAGCAGTGTATAGCACAAAAGTGTAAGCTATCATGCCCTAACCACACCAAACGTAACATACCAGAACGTAGCATAAATCAACCTAACGTGCCGAGATCGCCACTGCTGGCCTCGTCATTTCCAAGCAGGAAACGCTAGGGCACAACACAGCGCAGAATTCCACCGTATTGCAGTGAATAGCGTAAGAGTCAAACATACCCTGACCTAATCTGGCCTGGCATAACCTGCTCAAACACAGCGTAGCCAAACATGACGTGACGAGACAAATATTGCCGTCCTCCCCGGAGACAAGCAGAGAAATATAGACCACATCAGAGCGCAGAAATCGACCTAGCAGCAGTGAATATCACAGCAGTCTATGTAGCCTACCCTAACCTAGCCAGACGTAACATACCCAAACATAGCCTACCTCTAACTAAAATGACGGGACCACCATTGCAAGCTTCCAGGGAGACACACTGGATGTACTAGGGCATACAAAAGCGCAGAAATCCACCGCAATGCCGCGAAGAGCACAAGAACCGTAGAAGCCCTGACCCAAACTGACCTAATCTAGCTTAACCAAAGGCAGCGTGTCCCAACATATCGTGCAGCGACCACCGCTTCCCACCACCCCAGGGTCGAGCGGAGTAGGGCAGAGCTATATAGAGGCCGAAAATGCAACCGAAGAACGGCGTATAGCACAAAAGTCGAAGAAATCCTAACAAAACGTCCCTAACCTCACCCAACGGTACGTAACCTAGCAAAACCTAACGTGCCAAGACCACTATTACTGGCCACCGCAGGGCCTGGCAGAGCGTATTAGAGCACGATAGAGCGCAGAAATCCAACGGACAGCAGTGTATACCACAAAGGTCAAAGTAGGGCATCCTAACCTAGCAAAACTTAACACACGCAAACGTAACTTAAGTAAACCTATCATGACGGGACCACTATTGCTCGCCTCCGAAGAGGAAAGCGGAATGCAATATAGCAAAGTAGAGCCCAGGTGTCCACAGTATGGTAGTGAACAGCAAAAGTGTCGAAAGTATCCCAACCGAACCTGACCCATCCTAACCTTACCAAACGTAGCATATCTCAGCATAACGAGCCTTGACCACTACTTCTGGCGTCCCTAGGGCCAAGCAGAATATATTTGAGCACAGTAGATCTCAGGAATCCACCTGATAACAGTGTATAGTGCGAAAGTCAAAGCTATCCTAACTAAGCATAGCCTAACCTGACCGAACCAATCATAACATGACTCAACCTAACGTGCCACTGCCACTATTGCTCGCAACCCCATAGTCGAGCGGAGTATAGTAGAGCTGCGTAGCGCGCAAAAATCCACCGCATTGCAGTGTGTAGCACAAAAACCAAAGATATCCTTATCGATCCTTCCTAACCTAACGCAACGATATGTAACATAACTCAACCTAACGTGCCGAGAACACTATTACTGGCCACCACAGAGCCAAGCAGATCACATCAGATCACAGTAGAGCGCAGAAATCAATGGACAGCAGCGTATAGACCAAAAGCCTAAACTATCCTATGCTAACCTCACTTAACTTAACACATCCATACGTAGAATAGACCAACCTAACGTGACGAGACCACGATTGCTGTCCAGCCCAGAACTAAGCAGAAAATACTAGAACACAGTGTATAGCACAAAAGTCAAGAACACTCTGACCTAACATGACCTTACCTAACCTATCAAAACATAGTGTAACAAACATGACGTGATGATACCAATACTGCCGTCCTCCCTAGATCCAAGTAGAGCATATTAGAGCAAATAAAAGCGCAGAAGACAACCGCAATGCTGTGTATAGCACAAAGGTCAAACGTGTTCTGACCCAACCTGACCTTACCTAACCCATTCAAACAAAGTGTAACTAAACGTGACGAGACGAAACGTACATTGCTGGCCTCCATAACACCAAGCCGAGCATATTAGAGTACATTAGAGCGCAGAAATCCACCGCATTTCAGTGAAGAGCATAAAAGCTCTAGATGTCCTAACCTAACCTGACATAACATAACATAACCAAGAGTAGCATAATTGAAGGTAAAGCCGCGACCACTGCTACAGGCGTCCCCAGAGCCTAGCAGCATATAGCAGAGCAATTTTGCGCTCAGACATCCACCGGAGAGCAGTGTATAGCACACAAGTCAAAAAACTCTAACCATGCCATCCTAACCTACCCTGACGAGTCGTAATATAAATAACCATCGCGCCGAGACCACTATCAGTTGCCACCACAGGGACGAGTAGGACATGTTAAAGCGCAGTAGGGCCGAGAAATCCACCGAATAGCGGTGATTGGTGCAAAAGACTAAGCTACTATATCCTAACGTAACCAAAATTGCCATATGCAAGCGAAGCGTAGCTAAACTTAACGCGCCCGCACCACTATTCCTGGCCACCCAAGAGAAGCAGAGCGTACTGGCATACAGTACAGCGCAGAAATCCAGCGCGTTGCAGCGAGCAGAGCAAAAGTCTTTGACATCCTGGCATAACTAGGCCTAACGTAACCTTACCAGACGTAGCATAACTCAAAATGACGAGACGCGAACACCGATCCTGTCCACCGCATAGCCTAGCAGGGTACAGTAGAGCACAGTAGAGCACAGAAATCCGCCGAATAACAGTGTACAGCACGAAAGTCAGAGCTATCATGACCAAACTTAGACAAAGCTAACCTAACCAAACGCGGCTTAAGTCACCCTAACGTGCCACTATTGGTGAATCAACGGAGACAGCAGAATGTACTAGGGCACACAAAAAAGCAGAAATCCGCCGCAATTCAGTGAATAGCAAAGAGGCCGTGGATATCATCACTTAACCGGACCTTACGTAACTTAACCGAACGTAGCATAACTCAACATGACGTGTCGCAACCGCTGTCCCTGGCGTCCCCAAAGCTCAGCAGATTGTAGCAGAGCACAGAAGATCACAAAAACCCAAGGAATAGCAGTGTGAAGCAAAAAAGTCAAAGTAGCCGGTCCTGACCTAGCGAAACGTAACATAAACAAACGTAACCTAACTAATCCTAACTTGACGGGACAGCTATTTTTGACCTCCAAAGGAACAAATAGACTGCACTAGAGGACAGCTGTTCGCAAAAATTCCCCGCCTATCTCTTTATAGCACAAAAGTGGAAGATATCCTAGCGTAACCTGACTTAACCTGACCCAACCAAAAGTAGCTTTACCCAACGGAGCGTGCCGCGACATCTGCTGCCACCCTCCGCAGAGGCAAGCAGAATTCAGTAGATCACAGTAGATCATAGTTGCCTGCCGGATGATAGTGTATTGAACGAAGGCCTCTGCCATCCTAGCCAACAAAAACCTGACATGAGCTAATCGAAAGTAGCCTAACTCAACATAACGTGCCGCGGCTGTTCCTGGCCACCGCAGGGCCAAGCGGAATATAACAGAGCAGAGTAGAATGCAGAAATCCTGCGAAAAGCAGTGTACTGCACGAAAGTCGCAGATAACCTGACCGAGCTTGACAAAACCTAACCTAACCAAATGTAACATAATGCAACTTAACGAGCCGAGAACACCATTGCTGGAATCGGCAGAGCGAAGGAGAAAGTACTAGAGCACAGCATTGCGCAGAAATGCAGCGCACTGCATTGAACAGGACAGAAGCCGAAGATATCGCAGCATAACCTGTCCTAACCTAAACTAACCAAACGTTGAACAAGAAAACGTAACTAGCAGAGACCTCAATTGCCGGCTTCCCCAGCGCCAAGCAGTGCATTTTAGAAGCGAGCAGAGAGCAGAGGACCATGGAATGGCAGTGTACAGCACGAAAATTGATGACACCCTAGCCTAACCCAAACAAACCTAACCTAACCAAATGCAGACTAATTCAAGCTAACGGGCCACGGTCACCATTTCTGGCATTCTCAGATCAAAGCAAAGTATATTATTTCGCAGTAGAGCGCAGAAATCCACAGAATAGCAGTGTATAGCACAAAAGTCAGAGCTGCCCTATCCTAACCTAACCAAACGTAAAACAAGCGGACGTTACGCAGCCCAACCTGACGTGCCGCGACCTCTATTTCTGCCCACCCCAGAGCCAAGGAGAAAGCGTTAGTGGACACTAGAACGCGAAAATCCATAGAACCGCTGTCTAAATCAGAAAAGTCGAAGCAACAAAAGCCTAACCCAAACAAGCAGAACATAGCCAAACATAGCCTAACTCAAACTAACGTGCCGAGACCGCTAATGCTGTCCTCACCAGAACCAAGCAGGACATACTACAGCACAGTGGAGCGCAGAGATCCACCAAACAGCATTGTACAGCTCAAAAGTTGAAGCTACTATCAGCAAACTTAGCCTAACCCAACATAAACGAGCGTAGACTGATCCATCGTAACGTGCTGAGACCACTATTGCTGGCCTTGCGCGAGGCAAGCTGAAAATATTAGAGCACTGTGGGTCGCAGAAATCTACCTAATAGCAGACCGTTGCACTAATGTCAAAGCTACCCACTCCAACCTAGAGAACAGTAACGTAACCGAACGTATCCTAACTTAAACTTTCGCGACGCGACCACCGTTACCGGCATCCCAGAGACAAGCAGGGCATACTGGAGCACAGTAGAGCTCCGAAGTCCACCGAGTAGCAGTGTACAGCACAAAAGTTAAAGCTATTCTGACCAAACCTAGCACGACCATACCTATCCGAACGTAAACCGACCCACCATAAAGCCCCAAGACCACTAATCTTGGGCTTGCCGGAGCCAAGCTGGAAATATTAGGGCAAAGTAGGACGCAGATATCCACCTAATAGCAGGCTATTGGACTAAAGGCATAGCTGTCCTCTCCTAACCAAGAGAATCGTAACATGACCGAACGTATCATGGCTTACCGTGACGTGCCGCGACCACTATTTCCGGCTTACCCAGAGTCAAGCGCAACATGTTAGTGGACAGTGGAACGCAGAGATCCATATAGTCTCCGTGTATATCAGAAAAGTCAGTGCTACCCAAGTCTAACCCAAGCAAATAGGACATAGCCAAACATAGCCTGTCTCACACTGACGCGCCAATACCGCTATTGTTGCCATCTCCAGAGCCAAGCATGACACACCAAAGCACAGTAGAGCGCAGAAATCCACCGAACAGCAGTGTACGTCACAAATGTTAAAGCTATCCTGACCAAGCTTAGCCTAAGCCAATCTAACCAATCATCGCCTGACCAAACCTATCGTGCCGAGATCACTATAGCAGTCCTGGCCAGAGCCAAGCTCAAAACATTAGAGCACTGTAGGGCGCAGAGATCAACCTAACAGCAGGCGATAGCAGTTAAGTCAAAACTATCCTCACCTAACCTAACCAAACGTAGCACGACCAAACGCAACTTGTATCAGCCTAACGTGCCGCGACCACTATGGCTGTCCTCCCCAGAGTCAAGCGGAAGACGCTAGTGGAGAGTAGATTGTCGAAAACCATACAACCGCAGCGTGTATCAAAAAAGTCGAAGCTAACCGAGCCTAACCCAAGCAAGCAGGATATGACCAAACATAGCCTGATTCAACCTAATATATCGAGACCGCTATTGTTGCCCTACCGAGAGCCAAGCAGGACATACTGGAGCACAGTAGGGAGCAGAAATCCACCGGAGACCAGTGTGCAGCCCAAAAGTTAAAGCTATCCCGACCAAACTTAGCCTAAACCAACCTAACCTATCGTAACCTGACTAAACATAACAACCCGAGGCCACTATTGCTGGCCTTCCCAGGGTCAAGCTGGAAATATTAGAGCACTTTAGGGTGCAGGAAGCCACGTAAAAGCGGAATACAGCACTAAAGACAAAGCTATCCCCTCCTAACCTAACCAATAGTAACGACACCAAACGTAACCAATCTCAACCTAACGTGCTGCGACCACTGTTGCTGTCCTCCGCATAGACAAACAGGACACATTAGTGGAGAGTAGGATGCAGAAATCCATGAAACCGCAGTGTATATCGGAAAAATTAGAGTTACCCAAACCTAACCCAAACCAACCGAACATAACCGAACATTGCCTAACTAAACCTAAGTTGCCGAGACCGTTATTGTTGCCCTCCCCATAGCCATGCAGGACATACTAGAGCGCAGTGGAGTGCAGAAATCATCCGAATATCAGTGTACCGCACGAAAGTTAAAGCTATCCTTACCAAACGTATCCTTACCCAACCTAACCGAACGTAGCATGACACATCGTTATGTGCCGAGAACACCATTGCTGGTATTGCCACAGCCAAGCTGAAAATATTAGAGCACTCTAGGGCGCAAGAATCCACCTAATAGCAGACTATAGCACTAAAGTCCTAGCTATACTCTCCTAACCTAAAGTACCGTAACATTGCCAAAAGTATCCAAGCTCACACCTACCTGCGTGGCCACAATTACCGGCCTCCCCAGAGACAACAGAAAATACTAGAGCGCAGTAAAGCGCAAGAATCCACCGAATAGCAGCGTGCAGCACAAAAGTATAGCATGACACATCGTTATGTGCCGAGAACACCATTGCTGGTATTGCCACAGCCAAGCTGAAAATATTAGAGCACTCTAGGGCGCAAGAATCCACCTAATAGCAGACTATAGCACTAAAGTCCTAGCTATACTCTCCTAACCTAAAGTACCGTAACATTGCCAAAAGTATCCAAGCTCACACCTACCTGCGTGGCCACAATTACCGGCCTCCCCAGAGACAACAGAAAATACTAGAGCGCAGTAAAGCGCAAGAATCCACCGAATAGCAGCGTGCAGCACAAAAGTTAAAGCTATCCTTACCAAACGTATCTCAACCCAACCTAGCCGATCGTAGACTGACCCATCACAACATGCCGAGACCACTATTGCTGACCTTCCCAGAGTCTAGCTGATAATATTAAAGCACTGTCGGGGGCAGAAATCCACCTGACACCAGACGATAGCCCTAAAGTCAAAGCTATCCTCTCCTAACCTAACCAACCGTGACATGACCAAACGTAAATTAACACAACCTAACGTGCCGAGATCGCTGTTGTTGCCCTTCCCAAATACAAGTAGGACATACTAAAGCGCAGTAGATCATAGAAATGTAGGGAATAGCAGCGTACATCATAAGAGTTAATGCTATCATGACCAACATTGCCGAGCCCAAGCTAACCGAAAGTAACGTGACCCAATATAACGTGCCGATGCCACTGTTGCTGGCCTTCCCAGAGTCAAGCTGAAAACATTAAAGCAGTGTAGGGACCAGAGATCCACCTAATAGCAGACTATAGCATCAAAGTCAAAGCTATCTGCTCCTAGCCTAACGAACCGTAACATAACGAAGCGTAACATAACTCAAACTAACTTGCCGAGAACACTGTTGTTGCCCTCCCCACTGACAATCTGGTCATACCAGTGCACAGTAGATCCCAGAAGTCCACCGAATGGTAGTGTATAGCACAAAAGTGCAACCGACCCTTACCAAACGTAACATAACCTGACCTAACCAAATGTAACCCAGCAAAACCTAACGTGCCTGTGCCACAATTGCTGACCTGCTCAGAGCAAGGCAGAGCATATTAGAGCACAGTAGCTCGCAGAAATTCACCGGGTAGCAGTATACATCGCACGAGTGAAAGATATCCTATCCAAACCTGACAAAACATAGCATAACCAAACGTAAAATAACTCTACATGACGTACCGAGACCACCATCGGTGAGCTTCCCAGTGCCAAACAGTACATATTACAGCACAATAGAGCGCAGTATTACACTGAAAAGCAGAGTATAGCACAAAAGTCAAAACCATCGTGACCAAACCTAGACAAACCTGTCACATTAAAACGTAACACGGATAAGCCTATCGTGACACGACTGTCGTTGCTGGCCTCCCCAGGGTCAAGTAGGGTATAGGAGAGCAATGAGCAGCAGTGAAATCCGCGGAATAGAAGTGTATAGCGCAAACGTCAAAGATGTCCTATCCTATCGTAGACATACGTAACATAACCAAACGTCACCTAACAGAACATATCGCGCCACGTAAACTATTTATCGCCTCCCAAGAGCAAAGTAGGGAGCATTAGATAGCAGAAGAGCGAAGAAATTCACCGGATAGCAGTGTAAAGCACAAAGGTCAAAGCTAACCCAGCCTAACCTAACAAACGTAACATAGCCAATCGCAACATAACACAGACAAACGTGCCGGGGCCAATACTGCTGCCCTACACATAGTTAAGAAGAATAAACTGGAGCACAGCAGAACGCAGAGGGCCACCGTATATCAGTGTATAGCACAAAAGTGAAAGCCACCCTAAAAAAAACTTAACCCAACATTACCTAGCCATGCGTAACATAACCAAACGTACCACGACCACTACTTCTGTACTCCCCAGAGGCAATCGGATGCTAGAAGAGCAACGCAGAGTGCAGATATCGACCGAGTGGCAGTGTATAGCACAAAGGTCACACCTACCCTAACCAAACCAAACCCAGCCTAGCCAAGCAAAACGTAACGTAACTCAACCTTGCGTGCCGTGGCCACTATTGCTGGCCTTCACAGATCCAAGCGGAAAATATTAGAGCACAGTAGAGCGCAGAAATCAACCGTATAGCAGTGTATAGCACGGAAGTCAAAGCTAAACTATCCTAACCGGGCCGAACGTAACGAAACCAAAAGTAACATAACTCGGCCTAACGTGCCGCGACCACTATTGCTGGAATACGCAGGGCTAAGCGGGATGTGGTAGAGCATGGTAGAGCACAGAAGTCCACCGAATATCTGTGCGTACCGCGAAAGACAAGTCTATCCGTACCTAACACAAACTATCTTAAAGCAGCCATACGTTGCCTAACTCTAACAAACAGGCCGAGAACGCAACTACTGGCTTCCCCATAGTCGAGCAGGGTATAGCAGGGCAACGTAGAGCGTGGAAATCCACCGAATAGCTGTGTATAGCACAAAAGTCGAAACCACCCTGCCCTATCGTATCCAAATGTGATATGACAATACGCTCCCTAACTTAACCTAACGTGCCGAGAAAACTATTGCTGGCCTGCCCAGAGACAAATAGAATATACTGGTGCATAGTAGAGCGCAGAAGGCCGCCGAATAGCAGTGTATAGCGCAAGAGCCGAAGAAAGACTAACCAAACCTCGCCGAAAATTACCTAACAAAACGTAGACTGACTGAACCTAACGTGCCGAGTCCACTATTACTGATGCCCGCACCGCCATGTAGCACATGTTAGAGGAAGGTAGAGCGAAGGAATCCATAGAATCGCATTGCATAGCAAAATAACCGAAGTTGCCCTATCCTAACATAACCGTGAGTAACACAACCGAAAGCAGTTTAACTCAAACTAACGCGCCGAGAACACTGTTGCTAGCCTGCCCGGAGCCAAGCAGAATATACTAGAGCACAGTAGTGCGCAGAAAGCCACCAAATGGCAACGTATTGCACAAAAGTCATAGACAATCTAACCTAACCAGACTTTACCCAACCTAACTTCACGTAGAATAACTAAACCTAACGGGACGAGACCACAATTGCTGGCCTCCCCAAAGCCAAGCAGAACAGATTAGATCACTGTGGGGCGCAGAAATTCACGGAATAGCTGTACATAGCACAAAAGTCAAAGCCATCTTGACCAAACATAACCAAACCTGACCTAACAAAGCGTAACGAAACTAAGCCTATCGTGCCACGACAGCCATTGCTGGCTTCGCCAGAGTCGAGTCTAGTATAGGAGAGCAACTAAGAGAAGAGAAATCCACCGAATAGCAGTGCATAGCACAATAGTCGAAGATATGTAATACTAACCTAACCAAACGTAACGTAACCGGACGTAACCTAACAGAGCGAAACGCGCAGCGGATAATATTTCTGGCCGCCACAGAGCAAGGCAGATAATATTAGATATCAGTAGAGCGCAGAGATCCACCGAATGGCAGTGCGAAGCCAAAAGCCAAAGCTGATCGGGCCTAACCCAGTCAAAAATAACATTAGTCAACCTAACCTGCCGAGAGCATCACTCCTGGCGTCCACAGAGACAAGCAGATTGTGGTAACGCACAGAGGAGCGCAGACTTCAATAGTATAGCAGTGTATAGCACAAATGCCATAGCCATCGTAACCGAACACAACGTAACCTAGCTTACACAAACGTAATCTAACTTGACCTAGCGTGTCGCAAACCCCATTGCTGGCTTCCCGTAGGTCGAGCAGAGTATAGAAGAGCAATGTAGAGCGCAAAAATCCACCGAATTGCGGTGTACAGCGGAAAAGCCCAATCTGACCTTTCCTAACTTAACCAAACGTATCATAACCGAATGCAGCGTGCCTCAGACTGACGTGCCGAGAACAACACTGCTGGCCTCCCAATAGTCAAGCAGAATAAATAAGAGCTCAGTGGAGCGCAGAAAGCCACCGAATAGCAGTGCATGGCACATAGGTCAAAGGCAACCTAACCAAACATAGCATAACCGTGAATTACGAAACGTAACCTAACTCAGCCATACGTGCCACTACCACCATTTCTGGTCTCTCGAGAAGCAAGTGGATGCCAGTAGAGCAACTTAGAGCACATATATGAACCGAATAGCCGTGTATAGCACAAGAGTCGAAGATATCCAATCCAAACTTGACCAATCCTTACCTAACCAAACGTAACGTAACATAAACAATCGTGCCACGACCACTATTGCTGGCCTCCCCAGGGACTAGCGGTTGATAGTACAGTAACGCAGGGCGCCGACACCGACCGAATGCGAGTCAATTTAGTGCCGACAGCACTAAAGTCACAGCCATCCTACTCAAACTTAGGCAAACGTAACCTAACTCAGCCAGACGCGCCGCGACCGCCATTTCTGGACACCCCGGAGACAAGCAGATGCTAGTGCCGCAATGCAGTGCACAGATACCGACCGTGTAGCAGTGTATAGCGCAAAAGTCAAAGTTATTCTATCCTAACCTAATCAAGCGTAACATAAACGAAGGTAACCTAACACTACGTAACGTGCCACACCATTATTGCTGACCTCCACAGAGGCAAGCAGAATATACTAGAGCACTGTAGAACGCAGAAATGCGGCGCATT
The DNA here is from genome assembly GCF_001483705.2 of Eufriesea mexicana. Lineage (NCBI taxonomy): Eukaryota > Metazoa > Arthropoda > Insecta > Hymenoptera > Apidae > Eufriesea > Eufriesea mexicana. The sequence goes on from NW_016910331.1 coordinate 38,883, forward strand.
GAAGTGTAAAGCAGAAAATTAGAAGGAACCCTAACATAACTTGGCCCAACGTAACCTAATCAAGTGTAATCTACTCCAACCTAGCGTGCCTAGCCAAATATTTCTGGACTCCACGTCGTCAAGCAGCGCATATTAGGGGAAGTAGGGCGCTGAGGACCATAGTATAGACGTGCATAGGACAAAAGTCGTAGATATCCTAACCTAACCGCGACAAACGTATCTTAAAAAACGTAACGTAATACAACCTAACGCACCGCGGCAACTATTTCTGGAATTCCCAGAGCAAAGCAGGGAATAGTATATAACAGTAGAGCGCAAGGATCCACCGAAAGGCAATGTACAGCACAAAAGTCATATCTGCCTTATCCTAACATAGTCAAACATAATACAGCCAAACGTAACCTGACTGAACCTAACGTGCCTAGATCAGTATTACTGACCTACCCAATGCAAAGCAGAATATTCTAGAGCACAGGAGAGCGCTGAAATCCGCCGCACACGAGTGCAAAGCACAAAAGTCGGACATATCCTAACCTAACCGGACACAATCTAACCTACCTGAGCGAAGCATATCTCAACCTAACGTACAGAGACCACAAGTAAAGCGAAGAAATCCACCGAATAGCTGTGTATAACGCAAAAGTCAAAGCCATTATAGGCAATCGTAGCCTAACCTAACCGAACCGAACGTAACCGAAGGCACACTATCATGCAACTACGGTTATTGCTGGCTTCCCTGCTATCGAGCATAGTATAGTTGATCTATGGGTAGCGCAGTAATACACAGGATGGCAACGTACAGCACAAAAGTCAAAGCCATAGTCTCCTAACCTAACATATCGCGACACATCCAAACGTAGCATGACTCAAAGAAACGTCCCGCTACCACCATTGCTGGCCTACCCAGATTCGAGCAGGGTATAGTAGTACACGGAAGGGCGCAGAATTTCACTGAATGACAGTGCATAACACGAAAGACAGAGCTGTCCAAACCTAACCCAAACCAACATAACCTAACCAAACGTAGCCCAACTAAACCTAACGTGCCGAGACTACAATAACCGGCGTTGCCGGAACCAAGCAAATCGTATTAGAGCGAAGTAGAGCGAACATATTCACCGAATGGCACTGTACAACGCAAAAATCGAATATATCCTGCCATAGCCTGACTAAGCGTCAGATATCCAGACGTAACGTAACGCATCCTGTGGGTTACGAACACTTTCGCTGGCCTCACGAGAGACAATCAGCGTATAGCGAAGCAATGTAGACCGCTGAAGTCGACAGAAGGGCAGCGTATGGCACAAAAGCCAAATCCTTCCCAACGAAACGTAGCCAAACCTAACACAAACTAACATAACAACCTTTCGTAGCCGAACACAACGTAACGTGCCACGGCCACTATTGCTCGCGGCGCATCAGTCGCGTTCAGTGTAGGGGAGCAATGTAGAGCGTAGAAATCCTCCCAATACCAGTGTATAGCACAAAAGTGGATTTTAACCCATCATAACCTATCCAAGCTTAATATAAGCAGACGCAACATGACATTGCCTAACGTGCCGAGACCACTATTGCGGTCCTGCCCTGAGAAAAGCAGAATATACTAGACCACAGTAGAGCGCAGGAAGCCACCAAATAGCGGCGTATATCGCAAAAGTCATAGATACCCCAGCCACACCTGATGTATCCTAACATAACCAAATGTACGGCAACAAAACCTAACGAGCCGAGCCCACCATTACTGGCATCCACATCGCCAAGCAAAACATAATAGTGGAGCGTAGATCGCAAAAGTCGATAAAATGGCAATGTATAGCACAAAAGTCAAAGCTATCCTAACCAAACGTATCCTAACCTAGCCAAGCCAAACGTAACACACCTGAACCAAGCGTGCTATGAACATTGTTGCTGGCCTCCACAGTGGCAAGTAGAACATGCGAGAGCAAAGTACAGAGCAGGAAGCCGACAAATAATATTGTATAGCCCAAAAGTCGAAGATATCCATACCTAACCAAACACAACCAACAATAACCAAACGTGGCCGAACACGACGTATCGTGCCGATACCATCATTGGTGGCCTTCCCAGAGCCAAGCTGCACATATTAGGGCACAGTGGAGTGGAAAAATCACGCCGAATACCTGTACGTAACTCAGAAGCCATAGCTAGACTCTCCTAACCTAGCCAAACGTAGCGTAACCAAACGTAACGTAAATCAACCTAACGTGACAGGACCACTATTGCTAGCGACCCCAGAGACAAGCAGAATATGAAAGAGCTCAATAGAGTCGAGAAGTCCTTTGCATAGCAGTGTCGAGTACAAGAGTCAAAGTTATCCTAACCTAATTCAAAACAGCCTGACCCGAACAAACGTAATCTAACTATACCTAACGTGCCTAGGCCACCGTTCCTGGCCTCCCGAGTGCCAAGGAGGATATACTAGAGTACAGCAGAGCGCAGAAAGCCTCACAAGAGCAGCGAACGGCACAAACGTCAGAGATATCTTAACCTTACATGACCAAACTTAACCTAACCTAATGTAGGCTAATTAAGCCAAACGAGACGAGGACGCTACTGCTGGCCTCCACAGTGTCAAGCAGAACATACCAGAGCACAGTAGAGCGCAGAGATCAACAGAATAGCGGTGTAAACCACGAAAGTCGTTGGCATGCACACCTAACGAAAACTAACATAACCTAACATAGCCTAGCATAAATCATCATAACGTGACGAGACCACTGTCGCTGCCCGCCTCAGAAGCAAGCAGAGCATATTAGAGCACTGCAGAGGGCAGAAATCCACCGAATAGCAGTATGTAGCACAAAAGTCAATGCTATCCTCTCCTACCCTAACCAAACGTAGCATAGCCGAACGTAGCATATATCTAACTAACGGGCCGAGACCACTGTTACTGGCCTTCGCAGAGTCATGCACAGTAGAGCAATGTAGAGCGTATAAATACGACAAATAGCAGTGTACAGCACTAAAGTCACAGCTATATTATCCTAATCAGTCAAAGCGTAATGTGATCAAACGCAATCTAACTTAACCTAACGTGCCGAGACCACTGCTGCTTGATTCTCCGGAGCCGAGCAGAATATAATAGGGCACAGCAGAGAGTAGATTCCTCCAAAGAGCAGGGAGTAACACAAACGTCAAAGAAATCCTAGCCTTACGTATCCTAACGTAACCAAACTAAGCGCAGACTAACTAAACCTAGCGAGACGTGACCGTTTTTGCTCTCCTCCACAGTGCCATGTAGAACATACCAGAGCACAGTAGAGCTCAGAAATCTACAGCATTGCAGAGTAAGGCATAAAAGTCATAGATACGTTAACATAACGTGTCCTAACCTAACTGAACCAAACGCAGCGTAACTCAACGTATCGTGCCGATACCGCTATTCCTGGCCCTCTCAGAGCCAAGCTGAACATATTAGAGCACAGTAGAGTGCAGAAAACCGCCGAAGAGCATTGTTTAGCGCAAAAGTGGTAGCCAGCGTCTGCCAAGATAACCAATCGTGACGTAACCGAATGTAATCTAACTCAACTTATCGAGCCGAGGCCAACATTACTGACCACCCCAGAGTCGAGCAGAGTACATTAGAGCAATGGAGAGCGCAAAAATCTACCGGATAGCAGTGTATACCACAAAAGTGGAAACTATCTCTTCCTAACCTAGCCAAGCCTTACATAACTAAACGTAATAGATCCCAACCTAACGAGCCGCGACCACTATTCCTGGCATACCCGGACACATGCAGAGATTGATATCGCACAGTAGAGCGCTTTGGTACATTGAAAAGCATTGTGTAGCACAAAATTCAAAATTATACCAACCTAACCCAACGTAACCTGACAAAACGAAACGTAATCTGAGTCAACCTAACCTCCCGCGACCACTATTGCTGGCCACCGCATCGCCGAGCAGAACATGTTAGAGGAGAGTAGAGGGCAGAAGTCCACCGAGTAGCAGAGTCCAGGACATAAGTCAAAGACATCCTAACCTAGCGTGATGTGAACCGACCTGACCAAGCGTAGAATATTCAGGCTTAGTGCGCCGCGGCTACCATTTCTGGCCTCCTCAGAGCAAGGCAGAGAATATTAGATCACAGCAGGCCGCCGAAATCCACCGAATAGCAGTGTATATCACAAATATCAAAGCTATCCTAGCCGAACCTATCCAAATATAACATAACAGAACGCAACATAGCTCAATCTAACTTGCCTAGAACGTTATTGCTGACCTATCCAATGCAATGCAGAACATATTAGGGTACAGTAGAGCGCAGAATTCCACCGAAAAGCGATGCATAGCACTAAAGTTAAAACCGTACCTTCCTAACTTAACAAATTGTAACGTATCCGAACGCAACACAACCCAAAATAACATGCCGAGAACACTATTGCTGGCCGTCGCTCTGCCAAGCAGAACGAACCGGAAGGCTGTAGATCGCTGATATCCGCCGAATAACAGTGTATAGAGCAAAGGTCAAAGATATCGCCTCCTACCCTAGCCAATCGTAACATAACCAAACGTAACATAACAGAACCTGGCGTGCCTAGACCACGATTACTGGCCTCTCCAGAGCCAAGCAGAATATGCCACTGCACAGAAGAGCACAGAGTTCCTCCGAATAGCATTTCATACCACAAAAGTCAAAGCTATCCTATCCAAACCTAATCAAACCTAACATAATCAAACGTGACTTGAAACAAACAAACGTGCCACGACCAACGTTGCTGGCCTCCCATATACGAGCAGAACATATTAGAGAATAGTGGAACGCAGGAATGCACCGAATATCAGTGTAGAGCACAAATGTTGGAGAAGTCCTTTGCTAACGTAAACAATCGTGACATAACCAAACGTAACATGACAAAGGATAACGTTCCGAGACCATGACTGCTGTCCTCCCCAGAGCAATGCACACCATATTAGGGGAGAGTAGGGCGCAGAAATAGATGGAGTCGCAGTGTATGCAGAAAAGTCAAAGCTACACAAACCTAACCCATTCCAGCTTAAACCAAACACACGTAACATAGCACAGATAAACATCCCGCGGCCACAATTCCTTGCCTCCCCAGAGCAAGGCAGACCATATCAGAGCGTAGTGGAGCGGAGAAATGCAACAAAAGTCAGGGAGTGGCGCCAAAGTGAGAGCTATCCTATCCTAACCTAACCAGTCGTAACACAACCAAACATAACTAAACCAAGCCTAACGTGCCGCCACATCCATTGCTGTCCACCCCAGGGCCAAGTAGCACATATTAGAGGGGAGTAGGGCGCACAAATCTATAGAATCGCAGGGTACATCATAAGGGTCAAAGATGTTGAAGCCGGACCAAACTAACTTAACATAACCTAACGTAGCGAAGCTCAACATAACGTACCGCGACCACTATCGCTGGCCCCCTAGGGCCTAACAGGCTAGAGTACAGCACAGTAGAGGGCAGGAATCCACAGAACAATTGTGTAAAGCACAAAAGTCTAGTTTACACTATCGAGACTTATCCTAACCTAACACAACCAAACGTAAGCTAACCCAAACTAACGTGCCGCGGACACTGTTGCTGGCTTTCCGAGAGTCGAGCAGAGTAGAGTAAAGCAATATGGATCGTAGGAATCAACCGTATAGAGGTGTATTCCACAAAGGTCATTGCTATCCTCATCTAACCTACCTAAGCGTAACTTAGCAAACGAAACTGCTCACCTTATAGCACCGCGGACACTATTGCTGGCATCCCCAGAGACGAAGAGATTACAGTAGATCACAGCAGAGCGCTGATATCCACCGAATAGCAGTGTATGCAACGAAATTCAAAGTTATCTTGACATAACCATAGCTACCATAACCGAACCGAGCGTAACATATCTCAATATAACTTGCCGAGACCACAATTACTGGGTTTCCCTGCGCCAAGCTGAACACACTGTAGCACTGTAGAGCGTTGAAATCCAACGAATAGTATACAGCACAAAAGTCAATGTAGTGTATCCTAACCTTGCCAAACGTAACGTATCTATACGTAACATAAGCCAACCGAACATGATGAGACCACTATTGCTGGACTACACAGCTCCAAGCAGGACGTACTAGAGCGCAATAGAACGCAGATATCCACAACGCTGCAGTGCAAAGGACATTAGTAAAATAGACCCTAACCTAACCTGGCCGATCCTGACCAGCCAAACGTTGTGTAACCCACCATAGGGAGACGAGGACAATATTGTTGGCCTACCCAGATTCGGGCAGATTGTGTTATGGCACATGAGAATGCTGAAATCCTCCGAACGGCAGTGAATAGCACAAAGTCAAGGCACATCCCATTCTAACATTCATAACCGTAACACAACCAAACGTAGCATACCTCAACATAATGCACTGCGACATCAATTTCTGGTCTCCCCAGAACCAAGCAGAATATACTGGGGCACAGTAAAGCTTAGAAGACAACCGCCTTGTAGTGCAAAGCACAAAATTGAAAGATACCCTAGCCTATCCAGGCCGATCCTGACCTACACAAACGTTGTGTAACTCAACCTATGGCGCCGAGACCACGATTGCTGTCCTCCACAGATCCAATCAGGATACAGCAGAGCACAGTACAGCGCAGAAATGCGCCGCACTACAGACTGAAGCACAAACGACAGAGATACACTAACACAACCTGGTCTAACCCAAACGAACACTACGTAGCCTTACACAACATAACTCGCTGATACCACTATTGCTTTCTTTCCCAGAGCCGGGTGATCATATCAGAGCACAATAGAGCGCAGGAATCCGCCGAATGGCGGTGCATAGCACAAGGGTGAAGGACACCCTCTCCTAAACTAACTGATTGTAACCTAAACGTACGCAACAAAGCCCAACCTAACGTGCCGAGACAACTACAGCTGGCCTTCCCATCGCCAAGCAGAACATATTAGAGGAGAGTGGAGCGCAGTAGTCAATAGGATGGCAGTGTATAGCAGAAAGGTGAAAGTTAGCAGCACCTAACCCATGCGAACGTAACCTACCCAAACGTAGCCTAATACAAGCTATAGTGCCGAGACCACTGTTACTGTCCTCCCTAGAGTAGGGTAGAGTATAGCAGAGGTACGTAGAGCCCAGAAATCTTCCGAATAGCAGTGTATAGTGCAGAAGTCGCAGTTTCGCAATCCTAACCTTACAAAGCGAAACAGAGCCAGACGAACTTGGTGGGCAGGAATCCACCGATTAACAGTGTACAGCACAAAAGACAAAGCTACCATCTCCTAACATAACAAAACTTATCATGACCATACACAATCAAACGCAGCCTAACGTGCAGCGGCCAATTCTTCTGGCTCCCACGTCTCCAAGCAGAGGATATTAGATCACAACGAAACGCAGAACTGCACCGAATGGCAGTATATAGCACAAAAATCAAAGCCATCCTAACAAAGCCATGCCTAACTCAACCTAACCAAACGTAGAATAACTAAACCTAGCGAACCGACACCTCTATTTCTGGCAATGTCAGAGCCCAGCAGAACATATTACTGCGCTGTAGAGGACAGAAATCCACCGAATAGAAGTGTATAGCACAAAAGTCATAGTACCCTATTCTATGTTAACCAATCATATCAGTACCAAACGTAACCAAACTCAACCAAACGTGCCGCCACCAATATTTTTGGCCTCCATAAGGACAAGCAGAACACACTAGAGGAGAGTGGTGCGCAGAAATCCATATAGCCGCAGTGTACAGGAGAAAAGGCAAAGATATACGAACCTAACACAAACTAACGCAACCAGCCGCCACCAATGTTTCCGGCCACCCCAAGGTCTGGCAGAATGGAGTTGCGCATGGTGGAGGGCAGGAATTCACCGAATTTCTGTGTATAGTACGATGGACTAAGCGACCCTTAATAACCATATCCTAACCCAACCTAGCCAAACGTAACCTAACTCAACCTGAGTTGCCGAGGCCAATATTGCTGTCATTCCCAGGGCTAAGCTGCATATAGTAGAGAGCAGTAGAGCACAGAAATCCTCCGAATAGTAGTACATAGCACGAAAGTCGAAGTTAACCTGACCGAGCATAACCAAATCTAACCAAACAAAACGTAAAATAGCAAAACCTAATGCGCCGAGACTACTATTGCTGGCCTCCCAGATCGAAGCGGAAAATATTAGAACCCAGCAGAACGCGGAAATCCGAGGATGACAGTGTATAGCACAAAAGTTTTAACCACACTATCCTAACTTCACCAAACGTAACACAGCCGAACGTATCATATCACAGCCTATCATGCTGAGGCCACCATTGTTGGCCTGTCAAGCGCGAAGCAGGGTATACTAGAGTGCAGCTGAGCTCAGAAGTTCACCTCACTGCAGTGTACAGTGCAAAAGTCAAACACCCTGGTCTAACACGTCCTAACCGAACCTGTCCAAACGTAGTGTAATTCAACATAACCTGTCGAGACCAATATTGCTGGCTTCTGCAGAGCCAAGCGGAGCATATTAGAGCGCATTAGAGCTCAGAAATCCACCGAATAGCAGTGTATAGCGCAAAAGTTGCAGATATCCAAATATAACCTGAAATAACCTGACCAAACCGAACGTAGCATATCCCAACATGACGTATCGCTACCGCTGCACTTGTCCTCCCCAAAGCCGAGCAGAATATAGTAGAGCGTAGTAGATCACAGGAGCCCACCGCGTAATAGTGTATGGTACGGAAGTCAGAGTTATCCTAACCAAACGTAACCTAGCCTAATGAAACCAAACGTAACCTTACTCAAACTAAGGTGCCACGACCTCCACTGCTCGCCACCCAAGAGTCGACAGGAGCATAGGAGAGCAATGTAGAGCGCGGATATTCACCGTGTAGCAGTGTGCATGAGAAAGGCCGAGGATAACCAGACCAAACCTAACCTAACCTTACTTAACCGTACGTAACATAACACAACCTAACGTGCCGCTAGCACTATTGCTGGCGTCCCCAGAGACGAGCATAATTCGAAAGAGCGCAGTAGATTCCAGAAGTCTATAAGATAGTTGTGTTGAGAAAAATAGTCAAAGCTATCCTAACCTAATCCAACCACACCGAACCTACCCATACGTAACCTTACTCAACCTAACCTGCCGCGGCCAGAATTGCTGGCCTCTGCAGATTCAGGCTGAGCATATTAGAGGAGAGTAGAGAACAGGAATTCAGAGAATCGCAGTGTACAGCAGAAAAGTCGAAGGTATCCGAACCTGACCAAAACTTAGATAACGTAACCAGACATACCATACCCCAACCTACTGCGCCGAGACCATTATTACTGGCTTTCCCAGAGCCGAGCAGAACATACTAGAGCACAGTAATGCGCAGAAGTCTACTGCATTACAGTGTAAAGGACAGGAGTCAAAGATAACCTAACCTGGCTCAAACAAACCCAACCTGACCAAACGTAACCTATCTCAACCTGACGAGCCGCGGCTACTAATTCTGGCCTCCCCAGGGCAATGCAGAGAATACTAGATGACAGTAGTACGCAGAAATCCGCCGATGTGTAGTTTACAGCACAAAAGTCGAAGTAATCGTAGCCTAACCTAACCAAGCTTAACATAACCAAACATAACATAACCCAAACTAACGTGCCTACACCACTACAGCTGACCACCACATATCCAATCAGAATACACCAGTGCACACTAGAGCGCAGAAATGCGCCGCACTGCCGTCTAAAGCACAAATAGCAAAGATACACTAACAAAACCTGGCCTAACCCAACACGAATCTACGTAGCATGACAAAACGTAACGCGCTGATACCACTATTGCTTTCTTTCTGAGAGCCGGGCTGATAATATTAGAGCATATTGGAGTGCAGGAATCCGCAGAATGACGGTGCATAGCACAAAGGTCACAGCTATCATCTCCGAAACTAACCAATTGTAGTCTAACCGAACGTAACGTAACTCAACCTAACATGCCGAGACCACTGTTGCTGGTCTCCCCATAGTCATGCGGAGCGTATACGAGCACAGTAGAGCACAGGAGTCTGACCAATAGCAGTATATAGCGCAAAAGTCGAAGCTGAGCCCTCCTAACCTATCCAAACGTATTAAAGCCAAACGTAGCTTGTCATTACTTAAAGTTCCAAGACGACTATTACAGAAAGCCCAAGAGCCAAGCAGAATACGCTGGATCACAGTAGAGCCTAGAAATCCACAGAATAGCAGTGTTGGCACAGAGGTCAAGGATATCCTATTGTAACCCGACATAACCTACTGTAACCAAACGTAATGTAACACATCCCGACATGTCGCGAACACTATTTCTGGCCTCCCCGGAGCAAAGCAGAGCATATTAGATCACAGTAGAGCGCAGAAATCCAACGTATAGCCGCGTACGGCACAAAAGAAGAAGCTTTCCTATCCTAACCTAACCAAACGCAGCATAAGCGGACGCACCGTAACGCTACATGACGTTACACGGCAGCTATTGCTGGCATCACGAAACCTAACCTGCGTACAGCAGAGCAATGTAGAACGCCGGAATATTCCGGATAGCAGTGTATAGCTCAAAAGTCAAAGATATCCTAATGAAACCAAACCAAGCCAAACCTAACAGAACGTAACATAATTCAACCTAACGTGCCGACAGCACTATTCCTGGCGTCCACGGAGACAGGTAGAGCGTGATAGCGCACAGAAGACCGCAGGATTCCATAGGATAGAAGCGTATAGCACAGAAGTCGAAGCCATAGTAACCAAACTTAAGCAAACCTATCCTGACCAAACGCAACGTAGCTGCGACAAATGTGACACGTCCACTGTTGCTGTCCTGCAAAGGGGCAAGCAGATGCTAACAGAGTACGCAGAGCGCGGATATAGACAGAATAACAGTGAATGGCGCATAGGTCAGTGCCATCCAAACCAAGCTTAGCTTAACCAAACCTAACCAATCTTAACATATTTCAGCCATACCTGCCACGACCGCTATTGCTGGTCTCCCCACAGACAAGCAGATGGTAGTGGAGCACCGCATTGCACAGATATCGACCGAACAGCAGTTTATAGCACAAGAGTCAAAGATAGACTATCCAAACGTTTCCGAACCTCGCCAAGCAATGCGTAACGGAACGCAACCTTGAGTGCCGAGACCACAGATGCTGACCTCCCCAGAACCAGGCAGAACGTACTACAGCGGAGTAGAGCGCAGAAATCCACGGAATAGCAGTGTATAGCGCTAAAGTCGGGGCTATCGCATCCTAGCTATACCAAACGTAGCATAAACACACGTAACATTTCCGAACCTAACGCGCCGAGACCACCATTGTTCGCCTCCACAGTGCCAAGCAGAATATTATATAGCACTGTAGAGCGCAGGAAACAAAGCATTGCAGTGAATAGCACAAAGGGCGTACATATCCTAACCTAGCCAAACATAACCTAACCTTATCAACCGCAGCATTGCTCAACGTAACGTGCCGCTACCACTGCTCCTGTTCACCCCAGAGCCAAGCAGAACGTTGTCGAGCTCAGTAAATCACAGAAATCCACCGAATAACACTTTATAGCACGAAAGTAGAAGCCATCCTAGCCAAACGTTGCCAAACATAACATAACCAAACATAACATGGCCCAAGCTAACGCGCCACGTCCACTATTGCTCGTCTCCACAGTGACGAGCGGCACATTTTAGAGGACATTGGGACGCAGAAATCCACAGAATCGCAGTGTACATCCCAAACGTCAAAGAAATCCAACCCATGCCATCCTAACCTATCTTAACTATTCGAAACACATCTCATACTATCGTGCCGAGACCACCATTACTGGCCAGCCCAGAGCCAAGTAGGACACATTAGAGCATCAAGAATACACCGAATAGCAGTGCATGGCACAAAAGTTTAACCTACTCATTCCTATCCAGGCCAAACGTGGCATAAGTAAACATAGCATGGCTCAGACTCACGTGCCGAGACCACAATTGCTGGCGTACGAAGAGCCAAGCAGAATTTACCAGAGCACGGTTGACAGCAGGCACCCAATGCATTGCTGTGTATAGCTTAAAGGTCAGAGATACCATAACCAAACCGGACCCAACCTATCCTAACCAAACGCAGTCTATCACAACGTAACGTGCCGCGAACTCCACTTACGGCCTTCGTAGAGCCAAGCAGAGCATATTAAAGCACATTAGAACCAAGAAATCCGCCGAAGAGCTCTGTAAAGCACAAAAGTCAAAGTGGCCTATCCTGGCGTAGTCAGACATGACATAACCAAACGCAACATAGCTCAACCTAACACAACGAGGCCTCCATTGCTGGCCTCCACAGAGGCAAGCCGTATATAATAGGTAGCAGCAGTGCGCAGAGATCCGCAGCATGGTAATAAATAGCACAAAGGCCGTAGATATCCTAGAATAACCTGACCCAAGTTAACCCAACCAAACGTAGCATAGCTGAACACAACCGTCCGCGACTGCTGCTTCTGGCATACTCGGAGGCAAGTAGAATATAGTAGAGCACTGTAGATCACCGAAATCCGCCGAAAAGCAGTGAACATAACGAAAGTCAAAGCAATCCTAACCAAATTTTACCAGCCTATCCGAGCCTAACGTAACCTAACTGAAACTAACGTGCCACGACAACTCATGCACGCCTCCCCTGGGACAAGCAGAGCATAGTAGAGCAATGTAGAACGCATATATCCACCGTGTAGCAGTATATAGCACGAAAGTCAAATAAATTCTGACCAAGCGTTCCTAACCTAACCTAACGGAGCGAAACCTAACTCAAGCTAACGTGCCGAGACCACACGTACAGGCCAAGACATTGGCAAGCGGGACATATTCGAGCGCAGTAGAGAGCAAGAATCAACCGAAAAGCAGTGCACGGCACAAAAGTCTGATATATTCTATCCTAACCTGGTTAACGTGACATAAGCAAACGTAGCATAACCCAACCTATCGTGCCGAGAAAAATATTGGTGGCGTCCACAGAGCCATGCTGAATAAGCCAGGGCAAACTAGGGAGCAGAAATCCACTGCATTGCATGAATTGCAGAAAAGCCGTAGATAACACTACCTAACCTGCCCTAACATGACCTTACCGATCGTAGCACAGCTCAACGTAACGTGCCGCGCCCACTGCTTCCGGCTTCCCCTGAGCCAAGCGGAATATAGTAAAGCACAGTAGGTCGCAGAGAACCACCGAATAGCAGCGTATGGGACAAAAGTCAAAGCTAACCCAACCAAACATAACCTAACCTGGCCTATCCATACGTAACACAACCACACCTAACGTGCCAAGAACACTATTTCTGGCCACCCAGAGCCAAGCAGAGTATACTAGAGCACAGCAGAGCGCAGAAATCGACCGCGTTGCTGTGAATAGCATAAAAGTCGAAGAGATCCGTACATAATCTGACCTAACCTAACCTAACCAAACGTAGCGTAACTCAACAGAGCGAGCCGCCCCATTATTGCCGGCCTCCCCTAAGTCGAGCAAATTATAGATGAGTAACGTAGAGCGCATAAATCCATCGCATATCAGTGTATAGCGCAGAAATGGAAAATATCCTAACCCTACCTGGCCTGACCTAACCTAATCAAACGTAGCAGAGCTCATCACATCCTTCCGCGACTGCTGTTCTGGCATACCCGGAGGCAAGAAGGATAGAGTAGAGCACAGTCGAGCGCAGATGATTTCCGAGTAGCAGTGTACAGCACAAAACGTATAGCTGCCCTATCCAAACATGGCCTAACCCAACCTAACCGAACGTAACTCGACTCAACGTAACGTGCGGAGACAACAGTTGCCTGGCTTCTCAGAGCCAAGCTGAAAATATTAACGCACTGTAGGGAGTAGAAATCCACCTAATAGCCGACTATGGCACTGAAGAATAAGCTGCCATCTCCTAACCTAACCATTCATAAAATAACCAAACGTTACCTAACTCAACCTGACGTGCCGCGAAGACTATTGCTGGCCTCCACAGAGCGCAGCAGTACACGATATTGGAGAGTAGGATGCAGAAGTCCATAGAATCGCAGTGTACATCGGAATAGCCAGAGTCACCCAAACATAACCCAAACGAACAGAAAATAGCCAAACGTCGCCCAACTCAAACTATCGAGCCGAGACCGCCATTTTTGCCCTCCCCAGAGCCAGGCAGGACATACTAGAGGGCAGTGTAGCGCTGAAGTCCACGAATAGCGGTGTACAGCACAAAAGTTAAAGCTACTCTGGCCAAACAGCCTGACCCAGACATACCGAACGTAACCTGACAAAATGTAACGAGCAGAAGCCACTTTTCCTGACCATCCCAAAGCCAGGCTGAGGGTATTAGGGCACTTTCTAGCGCAGGAAACCACCTGATAGCAGTCCACAGCTCTAAAGTCAAAGCTATCCTGCCCCAACATAACCTATCGCAACATATCAAAACGAAACGCAACTCAACCTAACGTGCCGCAACCACCACTGCTTGCCTCCGCAGAGCCGAGCATAACGCGTTACTGGATAGTAGAACGCAGTAATCCATATAATCGCAGTGTGAATCAGAGAAGTCAAAGCTACACAAGTCTAACCCAAACCAACGGAACAACATCAAACATAGACTGACTCAACCTAACGTGCCGAGACCGATATTGTTGCCCTCCCTAGAGCCAAGCAGGACATTCTAGATCAGAGTGGAGCGCAGAAATCCACCGAATAGCAGTGTACAGCACAAAATTTAAAGCTGTGCTTACCAAACGTAACCTAACCAAAACTAACAGAACGTAGCTTGACACACCATTACGTTCCGAGACCACCCTTGCTAGCCTTGCCAGAGCCAGGCTGAAAACATTAGAGCACTGTAGGGAGCAGAAATGCACCTAATAGCAGACTACAGCACTGAAGTCAAAGCCATCCTCACCTAACCTAACCAACCGTAAGGTGACCAGACGCAAACCAACTCATCTTAACCTCCTGCGACCACTATTGCTGGCCTCCACAGAGTCAAGCGGAACAGGCTAGTGGAGAGTGGGGCGCAGAAATCCGTATAATCGCTGTGTATATCAGAAGAGTCAAAGCTACCCAAGCCTAACCCAAACGAGCAGGACGTAGCCAAACATAGCCTGATTCGTGCTAGCTTGCCACGACCTCTGTTGCTGGCCTCACTACAGACAGGCAGATGCTAGTAAAGCAATGCAGTGTACAGATATCGAACGAATGGCTGTGTATAGCACAGAAGCCAAAGATATCCTAATCAAGCCTATCCCTACCTTGTAAAGCCCAGAGTAACCGAGCTCAACCTAACGTGACGGCGCCACTATTCCTGGCCTCCGCAGAGCCGAGCAGAGCATATTAGAGCAATGAGGGTCTCAGGAATCCACGAAGTAGCAGTGTGTATCATAAAAGTCGAGGCAATCCCATCCTAACATAACGAAACGTATCAACCAAACGTTATCTATCACAATCTATCGTGCAGATACCACTTTTGCTGGAATCCTCAGAGCCAAGCAGATCATATTAGAGCACAGTGGAGCGCAGATAGAAACCAAATAGCAGCGTATACCGCAGAAGTCAAATATACACTAACCTACCTGACCTAACCTAACGTAGCCAAACGTGGACTGACTAAGCTTAACGAGCCCAGACCACATTTCCGACCCCTCTAGTGCCAAGCAGAACATACTTGAGCACAGTAGAGCACAGAAACCCACCTAATAGCAGTGTACTGCGCAAAAGTCCATGCTATCGCATCATAACGTTTCGAAACGTAACATAAGCGGACGTAACGTAGCACGAACAGACGAGCCACGGACGCTATTGCTGTCCTCACGCGAGCTAGCCTGAGTATAGCAGAGCAATTTAGAACGCTGAAATCGCCAGAATAGCAGCGTATAGCACAGAAGTCGAAGCTATCCCAACAAAGTCTGGACAAATCAAACATAACCAAACGCAACGTAGCTAAGCCTAACATGCCTAGAGCTCCATTCCTGGCGTCTCCAGAGACGAGCACAGTGCGATAGCTCACAGAAGAGCGCAGAAGTCCATAGGATAGCAGTGCGTAGCACAATGGCCAAAGCTATCCTAACATAACACAAGGTAACTTAACCTAACCAAACGTAATCTAACCCAACCTAGCGTGCTGCGAACACTATTGCTGGTCTCTCTGATGCAAGCTGACGCTAGTAGAACAATGCAGTGCACAGATGTCGACCGAGTAGCTGTGTATAAAGCAAAAGTCATAGCTATCCTAGCCATACCTATCCTAACCTAGCCAAGCGATGCGTAACGTAACTCAAACTAGCGTGCAGAGGTCACAGTTGCTTGCCTCCCAACGGACAAGCAGAATACATTACAGCAGAGTAGAGCGCAGAAATCCACCGTATATCAGTGTACAGCACAAAAACCAAAGCTACCCTGTCCTAACATAGCCAATCGTAACATAATCGGAGGTAGCCTAACTCAAACTAACGCGCCGATCCCACAATTGCTTGCCTCCCCAGAGCGGAGCAGAGCATATTAGAGCAATGTAGAACGCAGGAATCCACAAAATAGCGGTGCAGCATAAAAGTCAAGGATATCCTATCCTAACATAACCACACGTAACATATCCAAGCGTAACCTAAATGAACCTAACGTGACGCAACCGCTATTGCTGGCCTCTCCATCGTCAACCAGAACATATTACAGGAGAATAGAGCGCAGAAGTCCAAAGAATGACAATGTATGGCAGAAAAATGGAAACTACCTTCCCTAACACTGACGAACCGGACTTAACCGAACGTAACCTAACTCTACCTAACGTGCCGAGACCACCTTTGCTGGCTTCCCCAGATCCCAGCAGAGCATACTAGGGCATAGTAGGGCGCAGAAATACACCGAACAGCGGTGAATAGCGCAAAAGTCGACGCTATCCTGTCCTAACCTAACTAAACCTAACATGAGCGGACATAACGAAATCCAAACTGACGTGCTACGACCACTATTGCTGGCATCCCGAGTATCGAGCAGAGCATGGTACAGCGATGTAGAGCGCAGAAACCCACCGAATAAAAGTGTATAGCACAAAAGTGAATATTATTCTGTCGGAACAGTACCCAGCGTAACATAAACGAACGCAACATAGCTCTGCCTAACGAGTCAATACCACTACTGCTGGCCTCCCCACAGGCAAGCAGAATTTACTAGAGCACAGTAGAGCGCAGTAATCCACCGCACTGCAGTGTGTAGCGCAAATGTCACGGATATCAGAACCCAATCTAACCTAACCTAACCTAACCGTACGTGACATACCTAAACGTAACGTGCCGAGAATACCATTGCTGGACTCCCCAGAGCCAAAGAGAGCGTATTAACGGAATTTAGTGCGCAGAAAACCACCGAATAGCGGTGTATAGTACAAAGGTCACAGTTATCAAATCCTATCCTATTCAAACGTAACATTACCGCACATAGCATAAAAAATATCTATCGTGCCACGAACGGTATTGCTGACGTCCTCAGGGTCGGGCAGATTACAGTAGAGCACAGTAGAGCGCAGAAAGCCACCAAATAGCAATGTATAGCGAAAGAGTCAAAGATATACTAACCTAACCATGCCTAACCTAACCTAACTAAGCGTAGAATAACTAAACCTCACGTGCCGCGCCCACTATAGAATAGCAGTGTATGGCACGAAGGTCAAAGCCATCCCAGCCAAACGTAAACTAACCTAACCTCACCGAACGTAACATAACTCACACAAACGTGCCAAGGCCGCTATTTGCGGCCTCCCCAGAGACAAGCAGATGCTAGTAGATCAATGCAGTGTACAGATATTGGCCGAATAACAGTGTATAGCATAAAAGTCAATGCTACCCTATCCTAACCTAACCAAACGTAACAAAGCCAAACGCAGCCTAACTCGACCTAACGTGTCGAGACCGCTATTGCCGGCCTCCTCGACGCCAAGAAGAACATATTAGGGCACAGTAGACCGCAAAAATCCACCCAACCGTAGTGTATAGCACAAAAGTCAAAGCAATCCTATCCCAACATAACCAAATGTAAAATAAGTATACGTATAGTAACCCAACCTGACGTGCCACGGCGGCTATTGCTGGCCCCACTATAGCTATGCAGAGTATAACAGAACAGTGTAGAAGGCTGGAGTCGTCCGAATAGCAGTGTATAGCACAAAGGTCTAAGCCATGCTAACAAAGCTAACCACAACCTAACATAGCCAAACGTATCCTAGCTCAGCCAAAGGTGCCACGATCGCTACTGCTGCCCCTCTCAGAGCAAGGCAGGCCATATTAGAGGAGAGCAGAGGGCAGAAGTTCATAGAATCGCAGTGCAGAGCACAATATTCGAAGCTACCCTATCCTAACATAGCCAGGCGCAACATAACTGAAAGATGCTTAACTCAACGTAACGTGCCGAGACCACTCTTGCTTGCTCCCCAGAGCCATGCAGAATATACGCGGGTACAGTAGAGCGCAATAAACCACCGCAATGCAGTGTATACCACACAAGTCAAAGATATCCTATCCAAGCCTGCTCTAGCCTAACCAAACCGAACGTAGCCCAACCAATCTTAGCGTGCCGAGAAAACCATTGCTGGCCTCGCCATAGCAAAGGAGAGCATGTTAGAGCAGCGTAGAACGCAGAATCCATAGAATCGCAGAGCACAGCGCAATTGTCAAAGCTAACCTATCCTAACATAACCAAACGTAGCATGACAGAATGTAGCTTAACTGAACCTATCGTGCCGAGACCACTATTGCTTGCCTCCCCAGAGTCAAACAGAATATACTAGAGCACAGTAGAGCCCAGTAATCCACCGCATTGCAGCGCGTGCCACTAAAGTGGAAGATATCATAGCCTAACGTGTCTTAACCTATCCTAACCGAACATAGCCAAGCAAAGCATACGGTGCCGCGACTACATTTGCTGGCCTCCCCAGAGCCAATGAGATCATATTAGAGCAACGTACAGTGCAGAAATCCTCGGAGTAGCAGTCTATAGCTCAAAAGTCGAAGTTACGCTATCCTAACATATCCAAACGAAACATAACAAAACGTAGCATAACTCAACCTGACGTGCCTACACCACTATTGCTGACCTTCCCAGAGTAAAGCAGAATATACTGGATCACATGAAATCGCTGAAATCCGACGCATTTAAGTGTGCGGCGGAGGAGTGAAGGATATCTTAACCTGACCAGACTTCACTAATCCAGGCCAAACGTTGCCAGTCCCAACCTTACATGCCTAGTCCGATATTTCTGGCATCCAAATCTTTATGCGGGTCATATTAGAGGAGAGTAGAGAGCACAGGTCCATATAATGGTAGCGAATAGCACGAAAGACGAAGATATCTTAACATAACTCATACAAATCTAACCGAAGCAAACGCGACATAACACAAACTAACGCGCCGTTGCCACTGTTTCTGGAATTCCCGAAGCAAGGAAAAGCATATTAGTTCACTGTAGAACGCAGAAATCCACCGTATAGTTGTGTACAACAAAAAAGTCAAAGCTATCATACCCTAACCTACCCGAACGTAGCTTAAGCAGACGTAGCGTACCGCAAACTGACGTTCCAAGGCCGCTATTGCTGGCCTCACGATAGCTAAGTAGAGTATAGAAGAGCAATGTAGAACGGTGGAATCGTCGGAATAGCAGTGCATAGCACAAAAGTCAAAGCTAACCTGTATTGGCACAGCAAAACGTAGAAAAACCAAACGTAGTATAACTGTATATAAGGTGCGGCAGCCACAATTACTGTCCTCGTCAGAGCTGAGCATACCATACTAGATCACAGCAGTGAGCAAAATCCACCGAATAGCCGCTTATAGCAAAAAAGTCAAAGATATCCTATCCTAGCATGACCAAACGTAGTATAACCCAACGGAGCCTAACTCAATGTGACGTCAAGACACTACCGTTGCTGGACTCCCCAGAGCCAAGCAGAACATACTAGAGCACAGCAGATCGCAGAAGTCTTCCGAAAGCGGTGTGCAGCTAAAGAGTAAAGGCTCAGTAAAATTACGCTGCGTTTAGTTATGTTAAGGTTGGTTAGGTTGGTAGCGGTTATCATTGAGTTTTGGGCAATAGAATGCAACACGGTGGATTCCTGCATTGCAATCAGTTCTAACATGTTCAGCTTGACTCTGCGAAGGCCAACGGTAGTGGTCTCGGCAGGTTAGGTTGTGTTTGGCTACGTTTGGTTGGGCTGTGTTATTTTGCATTGGGTATGGATAGCTTTGACTTTGGTGTTATAAACTGTTATTCGGTGGAGTCCTGTGCTATACTGTACTCCACTAAACTCTCCTCGAATCTGGGGAGACCAGAGATGGTTGACGCGTCTAGTTTGTTTGATCTATCTTCGTATGGTGATGTCACGATTGATACGTTAGGAGATCATAGCCTTGGCTTTTGTGTCATACACGGCTGTTGGGTTCATTTCTGCTATCTACTGTCCTATGATATGTTCTGCTTTGCTCTGGGCAGGCCAGCAATGGTTGTCTATGCACTTTGGCGTTGGATGGGTTACGTTTGTCTATGTTACATTTGGCTAAGTTTGGACAGGATAGCTTTCGCATTTGTGCTACACACTGCTTATCGTTTGATTTCTGCGCACTACTGTGCTCTAATACGTTCTGCTTGGCCCAGGTGAGCCCGGAAATATTGGCCGCGGCACGTTATGTTGACCTATACCTCGTTTGGTAAGGCTATGTTGGTTTGGGCGAGGTTTGAGTGGCTTCGACGTTTTCGCTATACAGTGCGATTCTGAGGATTTCTGGGCTTTACACCCTCTAAGAAATTCAGCTCGGCTCCGCGAAGGCCAGCAATAGAGTTATCGGCACGTTATTTTGTGTTAGGGTACGTTCGGTTAAGTTTGGTATGGTGAGATTATGCTGGGATATCTTTGGCTTTTGTGCATTACACAGCAATGCGGCGGGCTTCTGCCTTCTACTGTGCTCCAGTGTAATGCGCCTGGCTTTTGGGAGGCATGCAATTGTGGTATAGGCACGTTTTTCAGCTAGCTTAGGATTGGGATGCTATGTGTGGGCAGGTTAGACAGGTACAGCTTCGGCTTTTGTACTATACACTGCTATTCGGGGTCTTCAGCCCTCTACGTTGCTCTACTATACTCTGCCCGACTCTTGTGATGCCCACAATAGTGGTCACGGCACTATGGGTTGAGTTAGGTTACGTTTGGCCATGATAGATTACGTTGCGGTAGGTTATGATAGCTTTGCCTTTTGAGCTAGACAGGGCTGTCCTATGGACCTCTGCCCTCCGCTGTGCTCCATCGCAATCTGCTTGTGTCTGGGGCGCCAAAGATTCTGGTCGCGCCACTTTATGTTGCGTTACGTTAAGCTACGATAGGCTGGGTTTGGATACGTTTGGTTGTGATGGCTTTGTCTCTTGCGCTATACACTGCTATTCGGTGGCTTCCTACGCCCTATTGTGCCCTAGCATATTCTGCTTTGCTCTGGGTAGGCCAGCATTAGTGGTCTCGGCACGCCAGGTTATGTTGTGCTGCGTTTCTTTATATTACGTTTGGTTAGGTTAGGATGGTATATCTCTGACTTTTGTGCTACACATTGCTGTATGGTGGCTTTCCGCGCTCTACTGTGCTCCACTGTACTCTGCTCGAATCTGGCGATGCCAGCAATAGTGGTCTCGGCTCCTTCGGTTGGGATAGATTACTTACGGTTATGTTACGATTGGCTACGTTTGGATAGGATAGCTTTGACTTTTGTGCTTTACACCGCCATTCGGTGGGTTCCTGTGATTTACATTTCTATAATATGCTTTGTTTGGCTGTGGGGATGCCAGCAACAGTGTTCTCGGCACGTTAGGTTGAGATGGATTACGTAGGTTTGTGTTACGTTTGGTTAGGTTAGGATAGGATAGCTTTGACTTTTGCGCTATACGCGGCCATTCTGTGTATGCCTGAGCTACACATTGCTCTAATATGCTCTGCTTGGCGCTGTGGAAGTCAGCAATTTTGGTTTCGACGCGTTTGGTTGTGTTATGCTTCGTTTGGCAAGATTAGGTTAAGTCAGGCTAGGTTAGGATATCTTTGACTTCTGTGCTTTGCACTTCATTGCGGCGGATTTCTGCGCTCTACGGTGCGGTAGTATATGCTGTTTTGCTCTGTGGATGTCAGTAATAGTGTAGCATGCAGGCAAGGCTGAGTTATGTTACGTCCGGCAATGCGACGTTGGTTAGGTTATGATAGGGTAACATTGTCTTTTGCGCTATGCACTGTTATTCGACCGATTTCTGAGCTGATCATTTCTCTACTATACACTGCGAGACTTTGTGGAGGCCAGTAACTGTGGTCTCGGCACGTTAGGATCAGTTAGGCTACGCTTGTTTTTATTAAGCTTTGATACATTATTATACGATAGAATACACCTTTGTGCTGTAGACTGCTACTCGGTCAGTTCCTGC
Source organism: Eufriesea mexicana (assembly GCF_001483705.2). Lineage (NCBI taxonomy): Eukaryota > Metazoa > Arthropoda > Insecta > Hymenoptera > Apidae > Eufriesea > Eufriesea mexicana. The sequence continues at coordinate 61,293 of NW_016910331.1, forward strand.
GCAATATATTACTCTACAATACCGTGCTCGACTCTGGGGAGGCCAGCAATGGTGGCCGTCGCACGATTCATTTTTTTAGGTTACGCTTTGTAATGTTACGATTGGTTAGGTTTAGTATAGGTTCGCTGTGGCTTTTGTGCTATACACCGCTATTCGGATGATTTGTACGCTCTATATGTGTCTACTGCACTCTGCCCGCCTCGGGGGAGGCCAGTAATAGTAGTTTCGGCACGTTTGATTGTGTTACGCTGCGTTTGATTAGGTTATACTAGCACGGGTTAGGTTCGGATTGCTTTGTCCTTCGTCGTGTAAACTGCTGTTCGTTGGACTTCTGCGCTCCACTGTGCTCCAGTATGTTCAGCTTGGCTATGGGGATTCTAGCAATGATACTCACGGCACGTTACGCTAAGTTAGGCTACGTTGGGTTAGGTTAGGTTAGGACAGGTTACGTTAGGATATCTTTGACTTTTGTGCTACACACTACAATGCGGTAGATTACTGCACTCTACTGCACTCTAATATATTCTGCTTGGCTATGGGGAGGCCAGCAGTAGTGGTCTCGACACGTTGAACAGAGTTACGTTGCGTTTGGTTATGTCACGTTTGGTGTTGTTGAGATAGAAAAACTTTAACTCTTGTGATATGCACTGTTATTCGGTGGATTTCAGCGTTCTACATTGCTCTGCTATACTCTACTCGACTCTCGGAGTGCCAGCAGTAGCGTTCGTGGCACGCAAGGTTTAGTTAGGTCACGTTTGGTTAGGTTAGGTTAGGTTAAGTTTGTTGAGGATAACTCGGACTTTCGATGTATACACTGTTATTCGGTGGTTTCCTGTCTTCTACTGTGCTCTACTCAAATCTGCTTGGCACTGGGGAGGTCAGCAATAGTGGTCGCTGCGCGTTATGTTAAGTATGGCTATGTCAGAGTAGGTTACGTTAGTATAGGTTAGGATTTGTTATTTTTGACTTTTCTGCTGTACACAGCGGTTTTATGTTTTTCCGCGCTCTACCTACGTCTAATATTCTCCGCTTGGCTCCAGGAACGCCAGCAGTGGCGGCAGGGGCACGTTAGGTTTGCTTCGGTTACGTTTCGTAATATTACGATTGTTATGGTTAGGATAGTATAGCTATGACTTTTGCGTTGCACAATGATATTCGGCGGGCTTCTCCGCTCTGCTTTCCTTTGCTCTGCGCTCTGTGGAGGCAAGAAATGGATGCCGCGGCAAGTTAGGTTGAGTTATGTTATGTTTGGCTAGGTTATGTTGGCATGGATTATGTTTGAATGGTTTCTACTTTCCTGCAATACGCTGCCATTCCAATTACTTCTGTGCTCCATTCTCCTCCAATATGTTCTGCTTGGCGATGGGGAGGCCAGCAATATAGGTCTAGGCACGCTGGGTTGTGTTAGGGTATGTTACGCTTGGTTGGGTGAGGATATGATTACTTTGAGCTTTGTGCTGTACACCGCCCTTCGGACAATATTTGCGTTCTTCGTTACTCTACCATAATCTATTCGGCCCTGGCGACAGTAGCAGTGGCGTACGCGGCACCATATTCCGAGTTAGGTTACGCTTGGTTAGTCAAGGTTAGGATAGGCTTAAATAGGATGGCTTCGACTTTTGTGCCATGCAATTCTCTTTGCTGCATTTCTGCGCTATACTATGCTCTAATGTGCATGCTTGGCTCTATGTAGGCCAGCAATAGTTGTCTCGGCACGTTAGGCTTAGATTCTCCACGTTTGATTAGGTTAGGTTTGTTATGGTTCAGATATGTTGGCCTTGAATTTTGTGCTACACACTGATATTCCATGGACTTCTTCGCTCTACTCTCCTCTGCTATACCCCTCTCGACACAGAGTAGATCAGCAATAGCTGTCATGCACGATAGGGCGAGTTAGGTTACGTTTGGTTTGGCTAGGATATGTTACGTTTGGTTAAGATGCCTATGACCTGTGGGTTATACAATGATATTCGTTGCATCTTGGCTCTCTACTGCGCTCTATCATATTCAGCTTGTCTCCGGGGAACGCAGCAATAGTGGTCGCGTCACGTTAAATTTAGTTATTCTTCGTTTGGTTCGGTTAGGTTAGGTCGAGTTAGGTTAGGATATGTTTGGCTCTTGTGCTATACATAGTCATTTGTTTGCTTCCTGCGCTCTACTGTGCTGTACTGTACGCAGAACGACCCTGGGCCGCCCAGCAATAGTGGCCGCGGTGCGACAGGTTGTGTTATGCTACGTTTGGTAGTGTTACGATTGGTTAAGTTGGGATACGATAGCTTTGACTTTTGTGCCGTACAAGGCTGTTCGGCGTATTCCTACGCTCTACATTGCTCTACTATACCCTGCTCGACTCTCGGGAGACCAGCAGTAGTGGTCACCGCAGGTTAGGTTGAGTTATATTACTTTCAGTTAGGTTAGGATGTGTTGTGTTTGGATAGGGCTGCAATGACTTTTGTGCTGCACACTGTTATTCTATGTACTTCTGCCCTCTTCTGTGGGCTATCACACTCTGCTTGTCTCTGTGGACGCCAGGAATAGCCCCCTCGATACGTTAGGTTGTGCTATGCTGCGTAAGGTTTGGCTAGGTTTAGCTAGGTTTTGTTAGGATAGCATTGACTTTTGTGCTATATACTGCTATTCGGACAATTCCAGTGCCCCAAGTTGCTTTGCTCTGCTCTACTTCGTTCTCGCGAGGCCAGCAATGGCGGCCGTGGCACGTCAGGTTGGGTTACGCTACGTCCGCTTATGCTACGTTTGGCTAGGTTAGGATTGGATAGCTTTGACTTTTGTTCTATACAATGCTATTCGGTGGATGTCTGCGCTCCACTCTGATCTAGTATTCCCTGCTTTGATCTGGGAATGCTTGAAATAGAGGAAGAGGTGCGTTGGGTTTGTCTATGACACGTTTGGTCCGGTTAGGTTTGTTTGAGTTAGGTTCGGATACCTTTGACTTTCGCGCTCTACACTGCAATTACGTGAACGACTGCGCCCTACACGCTTCTAATATGCACTGCTTGGCGATGTAGGGGTCAGAAATAGTGGGCTAGGCACGTTAGGTTGGGATTCGTTACGTATGGTTAGGTTAGGTTAGGGTATGTTTGGTAAGGATGGCTCTGACCTTTGTGCCGCACACAGCTATTCGGAGGACTCGTGCGCTCTAGGTTGCTCTGCTACGCTCTGCCCTGCTCGCGGGTGGCCAGCAATGTTGTTCGCGGCAAGTTATGTTCATTTAGATTACGTTTGGCTTGGTTAGGCTACCCTGCGTTAGGTTAGGGTATCTTTGGCCTTGTGATACACACTGCTATTCTATGGAGTTCTGCGCTCTTCTGTGAGTCATCGTACTCTGCTTGTCTCTGTGGACGCGAGGAATAGTGCTCTCGTCTCGTTAGGCTGAGTTATGTTGCGCTTGGTTATGTTGGGTTTGTCTGCTCTTGGTTAGGATAGCTTTGGCTTTTGCGCTATACGCTGCCGTTCGGACGATTTCAGCGTTCTACATTTCTCTGCTATACGCTGGTTAGCTCTCGTGTGGCCATCAGTGGCCATCGTGGAATGTCAGCTTGCGTCACGTTGCGTCCGTTTATCTTATGTTTGGTTAGGTAAGGACAGAATACCTTTGTTTTTTGAGCTATACACTACAAGTCGGTGGACTACTGCCTTCTACTATGCACTAATATGATCTGCTTTGCTCTAGGGAGGCCAGTAATGGTGGTATCGCCACGCTAGATTGAGCTATGTTACGCTTGGCTTGGCTAGGTTAGGATAGGTTTGGTTATGATATGTTTGAGTTTTGTGCTACACACTTCAATGCGGTGGATTACAGCGCTCTACTGTGCTCTAGTAAATTCTGCTTCGCTCTGGGGTGGAAAGCAAGTGTTGTCTCTGCGCGTTAGTTTGTGCTATGCTACGATCGGTTATGTTACGTTTGGCTATGTTAGGATAGTGTAGCTTCGACTATTCCGATATGCACTGCGATTCCATGGACTTCTGCACTATACTATCTTCTAATATGCTCTGCTTGGCTCTGAGCAGGGTAGCAATAGATGTATCGGCACGATAGGAGGAATTAGGCTACGCTTGTTCATGTTAGTACAGGATAGCTATGGCTTTTGTGCGATACACTGTTATTCCATGGATTTCTGCGTCCTGCAGTCATCTAGCGTGCCTTGGTTGGCTCTATGGCCGCAGGCAATAGTGGTAACGTCACGTCAGGTTGATACACGTTACGTTTGGTCAGGTTAGGAGAGAATTACATTGACCTTTGTGCTCAACACGGCTATTTTACAGACTTCTGGACCCCTCTTTGCTCTGATATAGCCTGCACGACCCTGCGATGGCCATTAATAGTGGTCTCGGCACTTTAGGTTGGGTTAGGCTACGTTTGGATATACTATGTTAGTTTGCATTAGTTTGCATTCCACATTAGTGATATATACTGCTATGTGGCGGACTTCTGCGCTATACTGTGCTCTAAAACTCTCTGCTTCGCTCTGGGCTGTCCAGCAATTGTGGTCTCGTCACGTTAGGTCGAGTTTGTTCACGTACGGTTAGGTAATGTTTGTTTGGGTTAGGTCAGGATAGGTTAGACTTTCTTGGTATAGGCAGCTATTCGGTGGGTTTCTGCGCCCTAGTGTGCTCTACCATGCCCTGCTCGACTCTGCGGTGGCGAGCAATAGTGGTCGTGACACGATAGGATAAGTTGGGATACATTTGACTATATAATGTTTGATTGCTCCAGATAGAATAGCTTTTACTTTTGTGCTGTATATTGCTATACGGTCGATTTCTGCGCTGTACGTTGCTCCACTATACACTGCTCGACTCTGGGGCGGCCAGCAAAGGTGGCTGTGGCAAGAAATGTTTAGTCAGGTTACGGTGGGTCAGGTTACGTTAGTTTAGGTTTGGGACGTATATCCCAGACTCCTGTGCCTGGCGCTGCTTTTCGGTTGACTTCTGCACTCTACTGTGCTCTTATATGCCTCCACGGCTCCGAGGAGGCCAGCAATTGTGATCTCGGCACGATTGGATGAGACACTTTACGGTTGGTTAGGTTACGTTAGCTCTGGTTGGGATTGTATTGTTTCTACCTTACTGCGGCGCACTCTGATTCTAGGGATTTGTGCGCTCTGCTCTCCTCCAATATGTCTGACTGACCCTGCGGATGCCAACAATTGTCGTCTCGGCACGTAAGGGTGAGTTAGGTTACGTTTGGTTAGGCTAGGTTGGGTTACGTTTTGTTAGAATGGTTATGACTTTTGTGCTACACACTGCTATTCTATGGACTTCTGCGCCCTTCTGTGCCCTGTCGCAATCTGCTTGTCTCTGTGGACGCCAGGAATAGTGATCACGGCAAGCTAGGCTTTGTTACGTTGCGTTTGGTTAGGTATGGTCTGTTTAGGATTGGCTACGTTGGCTTTGACTTTTGCGCTGTACACTACTATTCGTTGGATTTTTGCGCTCCACTGTGCTCTAATATGCCCTGCTTGGTTCTCGGGAGGTCAGCAATAGTGGCCTCGGCAAGCTAGTTTTAGTTAGGTTACGTTTGGTCACGTTACGTGTGTTGGTGTTAGGTACGCTTAACTTTGACTTTCCTGGCTCAGACTGCTATTCGGTGCACTTCCGCGCCCCACACTGCTCTATTATACTCTGCTTCACTCTGCGGAAGCTGGAAATGGTGGTCGTTACGCTTAGTTAGATTACGTATGGCTGTGTTAGGTTATTTGGGGTTAGGTTAGGACAGGTATGACTTTTGCGTCCAACACTGATATTTTATGGGCACCTGTTCTCCACTGTTCCCCATTATACGCCGCTTATCTCTGGGGACGCCAGCAATAGTGATCGCTATTGCTTTACGTAACATGACTCACTCCAACAATCGAGACCATTGCCGCTGGCATAGCCAGTGCCAAGCAGAGTGTAGTAGGGCAAAGTAGAACGAAGGAATCTACCGAATAGCAGCGTATAGCACAAAATTCGGAGCTATCCTTACTGATCTTAGCCAAACCTAACCTAACCGAGCGTAACAAAGTACAACCTAATATGCCGAGACCTCTATTGCTGGCACTAGATGTATAGCTCTCCTCTCCTAACATAGAGAAACATAACATAACCTACCGCATCTCAAATTACCCTTACGTGTCGCGACCACTGTTTCTGGTCTCGCCAGGGCGAAGCGGTGTATAGCAGAGCGCAGCAGATTGCAGATATCCACCGAAAAACTGAGCATAGCACGAGAGTCAGAGCCGTCCCTACCAAACTTGACCTAACCTAAACTAACCAAACGTAACTTAACTCAACCTAACGCGCCACGAACGCTGTCGCTGGCCATCCTAGACTCGAGCAGAGCATAGAAGAGCAAAGTAGAGCATAGAAATCCACCGAATCGAAACGTATAGCACAAAAGTCGGAGCTAAAGTATCCTGGTCAAATAAAACCCAACGTAACCAAGTTTAGCATAACTCAAACGTAAGTGACGAGACCTCTATTGCTGCCATCCCCAAAGCCAAGCAGCCCATATTAGAGGACAGAAGAGCGCAGAAATTCATAGAATCGCAGTGTATAGCACAAAAGTCAATGCTACCCCATCCTAAGCTAACCAAACTTAACGTAACCGAACGAAACCGAACACAAACTGAAGTGCCGAAGACACAATTGCTGGGCTCCCCATAGCCAAGCTGATCATACTAGAGCACAGTGAAGCGCAGAAATCCTCCGAATATCAGTATACAGCGCAAAAGTCAAAGATATCCTGTCCTAACGTAACCTATCGTAGCATAACCAAATGTAACATTAGCCAATCTAACGTGCCACGACCATTATCCCTGGAATACCCGGGCCAAGCAGAATTCAGTAGAGCAGAGTAGAGAACAGCGATCCACCGAAGAACACTGTATAATGCGGGAGATAAAGCTGTCCTAGCCGAACCTAGCATAACCTAACCGTACCAACCGCAATATAACTAAACCTAAGGTGACGAGACCGCTATTGCTGGCCCCACGGAGCCAAGCAGAGAACACTAGTGCACACTGCGTCGCAGGTATCCACCGCATTGCAGAGTACAGCGCACAGGTCGAAGATATGCTAACATAACCTGACCAAGCGTAACCTAACCAAACGTAGCACAACCCAACGTAACGTACCGAGACCACAATTGCTGGCCTCCCCAGAGCCAAGCAGAATATACTGGAGCAAAGCAGAGCGCAGACATTCAACGAATAGCAGTGTAAAGCACAAAAGTCGTTGCTGTCCCCAGCTAACCTGGCCAAACGTGTCCTACCCAAACGTACAATAACTCATCCTAGCGTGCCGAGACCACCATTGCTGGCCTCTCCAGAGGGAAGCAGAGCATATTATTGCACAGTAGAAGGCAGAAATCTACCGAAATGCAGTGTATAGCACAAAAGTCAATGCAATCCTATCCTAACTTAACTAAGCATAACGTAAACGGGCGCAAGGTATCCCAACCTGACGTGCCGCGACCGCTATTGCTGGCCTCGAGAGACCTAACCTGACTACACCAGAACAAAAAATCCTCACCTGACCGAACGAAACGTATCCCAATCTAACGTGCCGCGACCATTATTGCTGTCCGCCCAGAGCCAAGCAGAGCATACTACCGCTGGGTGGAGCGCAGAAGTCACCCAATAGCAGTGTACAGCACAAAAGTCAAAGCTCTCCACTCGTAACACAACCATTCGAGACACAACCAAACGTATCACGACTATATCTAACGTGCCGAGACCACTATTGCTGACCACTCCAGAGCCAAGCAGAGAATATTAGAGCACAGTAGTGCGCAGAAGTCCGCCGCATTGCAGTGTATAGCACCAAAGTCGAAGATATCCTAACATAAGCTGACCAAACGTAACGTAACCAAACGTAGCATAGCTCATACTTGAGTGACGAGACCACAATTTCTGCCCCCCCCCCCAGAGTCAAGTAAAACATTTTGGAAGAGAGTAGATAGCAGGAACCCAACGGGTAGCCGTGTATAGCACAAAAGTCAAAGCTACCCTATCCTAACCTAACCAGACGTAACATAACCAAACGTTACATAACACAACCTAACCTGCCGAGGCCGCTACTGCTGCCTTCCGTCGATGCAAGCAGAATATACTGGAGCACTGCAGAGCGCTGAAATCCTCCGAATAACAGTGTATAGCGCAAAAGTCGGAGCTATAGCCTACTTGAATAGCCAGCCGCAATATAACCAAGCGTAAGATAACACAAGCTAACGTGCCGCGGCCACGATTGATAACATCCCAGAGCCAAGTAGAACATGCTAGTGGATAGTAGAACGCAAAAATGCATAGAATCGCTGTGTATATCAGATAAGTCTAAGCAACCCAAGCCTAACCCAAACCAACGGTACCTAATCAAACATAGCATATCTCAACATAACGTGCCGTTACAACTATTGCTGGGCACCCCAGGGTAAAGCGCAGCATATTAGAGCACAGTGGAGCGCGGACATCCACGGAATAGCAATGTATAACACGAAAATCAATCTTATCCTCTTCCAACCTGACCAAACGTGACAGAACCAAACGTAACGTGACACAACATAGGGGCCACGACCACAATCGCTGGCCTCACGAGAGCCAAGCTGAGTATAACAGAGCAATGTAGGACATTGAAATCGATTGAACAGCAGGGTATAGCACAAAAGCCACAGATATCCCTACAAAGCCTAACCAAGCCTGGCCTGACCAAACGTAACATAACCCAACCTAACATGTCGCGACCACAACACCTGGCACCCCAGACACAAACAAAGTTCGTTAGCGCACAGTGGAGCACAGATGTCCATAGAATAGCAGTTTGTAGCACAAAAGTCGAAGATACCCTGTCGAAACGTAACCATACGTAACATAAGCGAACGTAGCATATCTCTGTCTACAGTGCCGGGACCTCCATCGGTAGCCTCCAAAGACCCAA
>NW_016910332.1:0-566 GCF_001483705.2 Eufriesea mexicana
AGTACATGCTAAAGCACAGTAGAGCGTAGAAATCTACCGCATAGCTGTGCATAGCACAAAAGATTATGGCAACCTGACCAAACATAATCTAACCTAACCTAACCAAACGTAACTTGCCGCGGTCACTATTATGTTACATTTGCGAGATTATGTTATGTATAGTGCCGTCAGGATAGCCATTGCCTTCGTCTGTACACTGTGTTTCTATGGATTTCTGGACTCACCTATCCCCTAACCTGAGCTGCTCGTCTCTGGGGTGGTCAGCATTAGTGGTCACGGCACGTTAGGTCGTTTTCGGTTACGTTTGGTTAGTGAAGTTTAGGCTAAGTTCGGTCGAGATGGCTTTGACTATCGCGCTATACACCGTTATTCGGCAGTTTCCTGCTCTCGTCTGTCCTCTACAACATTCTGCTTGGCCCTGTGGAGGTCAGCGGCAGTTGTATCCGCACGTTGGTTTCAGGAAGGGAATGTAACGTTTGGTGATGTGAAGGTTTGTTTAGTTGGGATAGAGTAGTTTTGACTTTTGTGCTGTACACTGATATTTGTTGGATTCCTGCGTTCCTCTA
>NW_016910333.1:0-557 GCF_001483705.2 Eufriesea mexicana
GCTAATCCTAACGAGCCGAGACATATATTTCTGGCCTACACAGTACCAAGCAGAACACACTAGGTCTCAGTAAAGCGCTGAAATCCACCGGAAAGCAGTGTATAGCACAGAAGTCAGAGCCATCCTTTCCTAACCTAACAAACCGTGAAATGGAAAAACGTAACATCACACAAAATAACGTCCCGCGGCCACTATTGCTGACATCCCCAGATTCGAGCAGAATATAGTACAGCAATGTAGAGCGCAGTATCCCACCGTATAACAGTGGGCAGCACGAAAGACAAAGCTATCCAGACCCAACCCAAACTAACGTTATCTAAGCAAACGTAGCCTAACTGAACCTAACGTGCCGCCACCACTATATTCTGCCCCCCACAGAGCCAAGCTGAACATACTTGAGGAAAGTGGGGCTCAGAATTCCATATGATCGCAGTGTACAACAGAAAATTCGAAGGTACCCAAACCTAACTTTCCCTAACCTAACCTAACCAAATGTAGAATATCTATTCCTATCGAGCCGATACCCCTATTGCTGGCCTACCCAGAACCAAGCAGTA
>NW_016910333.1:3497-7973 GCF_001483705.2 Eufriesea mexicana
TATTGCTGGCGTCCACAGAGACAAGCAGAATGTACTATTGCACGGTTGTGCACAGAAACCAACCTCATTGCTGTGAATTGTACGAAAGTCGGAGACACCCTAACAGAATCTGACCTAACCAAACATAACCGAGCGGACCACAGCACATTGCAACGTGCCGCGACCACTACACCTTGCCTACCCATAGCAAAGCAGGTTTAAAGGGCAGAGTAGGCCACAAAAATCCGCCGAAAGGCAGTTTATAGCACGAAAGTCAAAGGAGCATGCCCTAACACAGCCAAACGTGACATGCCCAAGCGTATCCTAGCTCGACCATACATGTCGAGGCCACAGTTGCTGGCCCCACATAGACAAGGAGAATATACTAGAGCGCAGTAGTGCGCAGAAATCATCTGTGTTGCAGAGTACGACACAAGAGTCGAAGCCAACCTAACCACACGTAACCGAACCTAACCTAACCAAACGAAACCTAACATTGTCTAACCAAACGTAATATATCCAAGCCTATCGTGCCACCACCTCTATTGCCGGTCACGCCAGGTGCGAGCGGGGCATAGTAGAGCAATGAAGAGCGCAGAAATCATCCAAATTGTAGTGTATACCACAAAGGTCAAATTAAGCCTTTCCTAACTTAACCAAACGTAACGTAAACAAACGTAACCAAAATCCTCGTAACATGCCGAGTCCACAATTGCCGCCCTCCTCAGTGAAAACTCGACGTATTAGAGGAGATTAGAGCGCAGAAGTCCGTAGAATCTCAGTGCAAAGCACAACCAAATGTAACATAGCCAAATGTAACATAGGCAAAAGTACCTTACCTCAATCTAACGTGCCGAGACCACTATTTATGGTCTCCCCAGAGCCAAGCAGAACATATTAGAGGACAGTAGAGCGCAGATATCCACCGAATAGCAGTGTACAGCACAAACGTCAAAGCAACTCTGACCTAACATAAGCAAGCGTAACATAACGAAACACAACGTAGCTCAGACTAACGTGCCGAGAATAATACTCCTGGCATGCCTATAGCCAAGCAGAGCATACTAGCGCGCAGTAGAAAGCAGAAATCCACCGAATTGCAGTGTATAACACGAAAGTCGAATCCATGCTAACCAAACGTAACCTAACCTGACATAACGAAACGAAACCCACCAAAACATATCGTGCCGCAACCGCTATTGCTGGCTTCGACAGTGTCGAGCAGAGCATACAAGAGCAACGAAGAGCGCAGGAATCCTCCGAATAGCAGTGTATAGCACAAACGTCAAAGTCACCACGCCCTAACTTAACCAAACCCAACCTCACCGAACGTAACATATCTCCACCAAACGTGCGACGTCACTATTGCTCGCCTTCCCAGATGCAAGCAAATGCGAGTAGAGAAATCCAGTGCTGATGTATCGACCGAATAGCAGTGTGTAGCCCAAAGGCAAGGCTACAGTAACCAAACATATCCTAGCCTAGACAAGCCAAGTGCAACCTAACTCAACCCTTGCGTGCCCAGGTCAATATTGCTGGCCTCCCCAGGGCCAAGCTGAATACATTACAGCACTATAGAGCACAGGAATCCACGAAATAGCGGTGTACGGCGTAAAAGTCAAAGCTACCCAAACCTAACCTAACCAAACGTAACATAACCATACGTTATCTATAACAACCTAACGTGCCGAGAGCACTATTACTATCCTACCCGGATCCGAGAAGAACACACTAGAGCACAGCAGAGTGCATAAGTCCACCGAACAACAGTTTATACCACGAAAGTCCAAGCAATTTAGGCCTAACTCCATCTAACATAACCAAACCAAACGTAACCAAAATCAACTTAACGTACCGCGACCACGATTGCTGGCCTGCCCAGGGCCATGCGGAACATAGTAGAGAAGAGTAGGGCGCAGAAATCCAAATAAACGCAGTGCACAGCAGAAAAGTCAAAGCTATACAAACCTTACACATGCTAACATAAACTAACCAAAGGTAACCTAAAACAACGCAAAATGCCGCGACCTCTATTTCAGGGCTCCCCAGAGCAAAGCAGGACATATTAGAGCACAGCAGACCGGAGAAATCCACCGAAAAACAGTATGCAGCACAAAAGTCGAAGGTAGCCTGTCCTAACCTAACCAAACCTAACACTACCAAACGTAACCACACAGAACCAAAAGTGCCGCCACCACTATGGCTGGCCTCCCCTGAGCCTAGCGGTACATATTAAAGCAGAGTAGAGCGCGGAATTCCGCCGAATCGCTGCGAACAGCACAATAGTACCGAAGCTACCCTATCCTAACGTAGCCAAACGTAACATAACTGAAGGTAGCTTAACTCAACCTAACGCGCCTCGGCCGCTTTTCCTGGCCACTCCAGAGCAAAGCAGAGCATATGTGGGCACTGCAGGGAGGAGGAATCCACCGAAAAGCAGTGCGCGGCACAAAAATCAGAGGTACCCGAACTTAACCTAACCAATCGTAACACTACCAAACGCAACCAAACACAACCAAACGTGCCGCCGCTACCATTGCTGGCCTCTCGAGTGCCAAGCAGCACATATTAGCGCAGAGTAGGGGGCAGAATTCTATAGAACAGCATTGTAGAGCAGAAAAGTTGAAGATATCCAAACCCAACCCAAACTGACATAACCTAGTCTAGCGCAGCAAGGCTTAACGTAACGTGCCGCAAGCACTACTGCTTGCCTCCCCATGGTCTATAACATTAGAGTAGAGCATAGTGGAGAGCAAGAAACCACCGAATAGCTGTGTATAGCACGAAAATCAGAGCTACGCCAGCCAAGCTTAACATAATCTAACCTAACCATACGTAAACTGACTGAAACTGACGTGCCGCGACCACCATTGCTCTCATCCCCAGAGCCACGCATAGCACAGTAGTGCAACCTAGAGCGCAGGAATCCACCTAATAGAAGTATACTGCGCAAAAGTCAAAGCTAACCTATCCTAACCTATCCAAACGTTATGTAACCCAACGCGACATATCTTAACCCAACGCGCAGAGGCCACCGTCTCTGGCCTCCACAGTGCCAAGCAGAATATGCTAGAGCACGGTAGACCGTAGAAAGCCACCAATTAGCAATGTATAGCACAAAAGTCAAATCTATCGTCTCCTAACCTAACCAAACTTAAGAAATCCATACGCAACGTAGCTCAGACTAACGTGCCGAGGCCACTACAGCTGGCCTCCGCTCAGCCAAGCAGAATGTACTGGCGCCCAGTAGTGCGCAGGAATGAACAGAATAGCTGTGCATGGCGCAAGAGTCACAGCCATTCTGACCAAACTTATCCTAACCTAATAGCACAGTCTGTCGTGCATTCACTACTATTGCCGGCCTCCCAGATTCGAACAGTGTATAGTACGGCACAGTAGAGCGCAGAAAGCCACCAAATAGCGATGTATAGCAAAATGTCAAAGACACCCTGACCACACCAGTCCAAACATAACCTAACCAAACGTAGAGTAACTACACCTATTGAGCCGCGAACACTATTGCTGGCTGCCCCAGAGACCAGCAGAATATGATAGAGCACAGTAGAGCACGGAAGTCCGTAGTGTGTCAGTGTTGAGTGCATGTGTCAATGCTACCCTAACATAAGCCAACAAAATCTAATCTAACCAAACGTAGCCAATCCCAACCTAACGTGCCGCGACCACTGTAGCTGACCACCACATAGCCGAGCAGAATATACCAGAGCACAGTAGAGCGCAGAAGTTCACCAAATAGCAGTGAGTAGCACAAAAGTCTAAGCTATTCCCTCCTAAAATAGCAAAACTTGTCATATGCAAACGGATCTAAACTAAACCTAATGCGCCGAAACCACTACTGCTGGCCTCCGCAGAGCCAAGGAGAATATACTGAAGCACAGCAAAGCGCAGAAATCAGCAGCATTGCAGTGTAAAGCAAAAAGAAAAGCAAACGCTGACATAACCAGACATTACGTATCCTAGCATAAGGTAGCGTAACTCAACAGGGCGTGCCGCCACCACCGCTCCCGTACTCTCCAGAGCCAAGCAGAAACTGTGGAGTATAGTAGCTCACTTGAACACTCAGAAAAATTGTGTTCGCCACGAAAGTCGATGCCAGCCTAACAAAGCTTAGCCTAACATAACGTAATCAAACGTAGCCTAACTCAACAAAACGTGCCGCTACCGCGATTACTGGCATCCACACGACCAAACAGAGTATAGTAGAACACAGACGAGTGCAGAAACCTCCGAGAAGCAGTGCACAGCACGAAAGTCGAAGATAACCAGACCGAGCTTGACATAACCAAACCTAACCAAACGCAACATAACGCAACCTAACGTGCCGATACCATTATTGCTTCCCACGACAGAGCTGAGCAGTGCATATTAGAGAGCAGTAGAGCGGAGAAATCGGAGGATAACAGCTTATAGCACAGACGTCTAGACCATCATGTCCTAACCTCACCAATCGTAAAACAACCTAGCGCTGCAGCCCTCAAC
>NW_016910333.1:13905-14984 GCF_001483705.2 Eufriesea mexicana
CAAAAAACATGACGAGACCGCTATTGCAGGCCTCCGCGGAGACAGTCAGACTGTAGTATAACGCAGTAGTGCGCAGTAATACGCCGCAATGCAGAGAACAGCACATAAGTCGAAGATACTCTATCCTAACCTGTCCTACCATAACATAACCGAACGTAGCACAGCCCGGAACAACGTGCCGCGACCACTGCTCCTGGCCTCCCAAGATACAATCAGAGCGTAGAAGGGCACAGTACCTCATAGATATCCACCGAATAACTGTGTATAGCGCCAAATAGAAGGCTACCCTAACCAAACATAGCTTAACCCAACCCAACGAAACGTAACATAACACAACGTAACGTGCCACGACCATTATTGCTCGCCACCCATAAGTCGATCAGGGTACAGTAGAGCTATGTAAGGGGCCGAAATCGACCGAATAGCAGCGTATGGCACAAAAGCCTAAGCTACTCTGTCCAAACATAACCAAACGTGTCATAAGCGCACATAGACCAACTCAACCTAACGCGCCGCGACCACTATTGCTGGCCCCACAGAGAAAAGCAGAATGTGTTAGAGCACAGTGGGGTGCAGAAATCCACAGCACTGCAGTGAGTAGCACAAATGACGCAGATATACTATCCTGATCATATCAAGTGTAACTTATCCAAGCGTAGCATAGCACAACATGACGCACCGTGAACTCTGCTCCTGGCCTTCCCAGAGCCAAACAGAATGTAGAAGAGCTCAGTAGGTCATAGAAATCCACGGAGTAGCAGCGTAAAGTACAAAGGTCAAAATAGCTCATCCAATCCTAGCCAAACGTAACACAACCAAACGTTACATAACACGACCTAGCGTGACGAGACCACTATTCCTAGCATCCACGGAAACAAGCAGAGTGTACTAGCGCACTGTAGGGCGCCGAAATCAGCCGAATAGCAGTGCATATCGCAAAAGTCAAAGCAATCGTGTCCTAACCGAACCACGCATATCGTAACCAAACGTAGCCTACCCCAACATAGCTTGCCGATACCACTGATGCTGGCTCCCCATAGTAAAGCTCAAGGTACAAGAGCAGAGTAGATCGCAGGAGT
>NW_016910334.1:0-3067 GCF_001483705.2 Eufriesea mexicana
CGAAGCTGTGTATATAATTATATTTTCCAGCCAGACACTATGGCATTGCAACGGCTATAGCACCCCAATAGAATCCTTCCTCCCTATTTATGCAAAAAACTTAGCTCAACCCGATATTAGACGACAATGTCAATAAAATTGTACTTCCCACGCAGATTCCATAGCATTGCAACGGCTATAGCACGCCAATAGAATCTTTCCTCCTTATTTATGCAAGAAAGTTAGCTCACCACGATATTATTTGAAAATGTCAATGAAATTGAATTTTCCATGCAGATTCTGTAGCATTGCAATGGCTATAGGACGCCAATATAATGTTTCTTCCTTATTTATGCAAAAAAAGTTAGCACACCCCGATATTTGACGACAATGTCAATAAAATTGAATCTTCCAGCCACATTCTGTTGCACTGCAGTGGCAATAGCACGCCAATGGAATTTTTCCTCCTTGTTTACGCAAGAAAGTTAGCTCACCACGATATTGGGAGAGAATGTTAATAAAATTGGATTTTCCAGCCAGATTCTCTAGCATTGCAACGGCTATAGGACGCCAATAGTTTCTTTCTTCCTTATTTAGGAAAGAAAGTTAGCTGACCAAGATATTAGAAGAAAATGTTAATAAAATTTGATTTTCCAGCCAGATTATATAAAATTGCAATGGCCATACCTCGCGAATAGAAGCTTTCCTCCTTATTTATGCAAGAAAGTTAGCTCACCACGATATTAGTCGAAAATGTCAATAAAAATGAATGTTCCAGACAGGTTCTATAGCATTACAATGGCTATACCACGTCAATAGAATCTTTCCTCCTTATTTATGCAAGAAAGTTATATCACCACGATATAATGCGAAAATGTCAATAAAATTGAATTTTCCATGCAGATTCCATAGCATTGCAATGGATATAGCACGCCAATAGAATCTTTCCTCCTTATTTATGTAAGAAAGTTAGCTCACCCCGATATCAGTCAAAAATTTCAATAAAATTTAATTTTCCAGCCTGATTATACGTCATTGCAATGGCTATAGCACGCCAGAAGAATTCTTCCTGCTTATTTATGCAAGAATGTTAGCTCAATCCGATATTATTCGAAACTGTCTATATAATTATATTTTGCAGCCAGATACTATAGCACTGCAACGGCTATAGCACTCCAACGGAATTTTTCCTCCTTATTCATGCAAGAAAGTTAGCACACGACGATATTGGGAGAGAATGTTAATAAAATTGGATTTTCCAGCCAGATTCTGTAGCATTGCAATGGCTATAGGACGCCAATAGTTTCTTTCTTCCTTATTTAGGCAAGTAGGTTAGCTCACAAAGATATTAGACGAAAATGTGAATAAAATTGAATCCTCCAGCCACATTCTGCTGCACTGCAATGGCTATAGCACGCCAATGGAATTTTTCCTCCTCGTTTACGCAAGAAAGTTAGCTCACCACGATATCATTCGAAAATGTCAATAAAATTGGATTTTCCAGCCAGATTCTGTAGCATTGCAATGGCTATAGGACGCCAATAGTTTCTTTCTTCCTTATTTAGGCAAGAAAGTAAGCTCAAAAAGATATTAGAAGAAAATGTTAATAAAATTTGATTTTCCAGCCAGATTTTATAAAATTGCAATGGCCATAGCTCGCGAATAGAAGCTTTCCTCCTTATTTAATCAGGAAAGTTAGCTCACCACGATATCATTCGAAAATGTCAATAAAATTAAATTTTCCAGGCAGATTATATGGCACAGCAATGGCAATAGCACGCCAATAGTATTCTTCCTCCTTTTATGTGCAAGGATGTCAGCTCACCACGATATTGCCCGAAAATGTCAATAAAATTAAATTTTCCAGGCAGATTATATGGCACAGCAATGGCAATAGCACGCCAATAGTATTCTTCCTCCTTTTATGTGCAAGGATGTCAGCTCACCACGATATTGCCCGAAAATGTCAATAAAATTAAATTTTCCAGGCAGATTATATGGCACAGCAATGGCAATAGCACGCCAATAGTATTCTTCCTCCTTTTATGTGCAAGGATGTCAGCTCACCACGATATTGCCCGAAAATGTCAATAAAATTAAATTTTCCAGGCAGATTATATGGCACAGCAATGGCAATAGCACGCCAATAGTATTCTTCCTCCTTTTATGTGCAAGGATGTCAGCTCACCACGATATTGCCCGAAAATGTCAATAAAATTAAATTTTCCAGGCAGATTATATGGCACAGCAATGGCAATAGCACGCCAATAGTATTCTTCCTCCTTTTATGTGCAAGGATGTCAGCTCACCACGATATTGCCCGAAAATGTCAATAAAATTAAATTTTCCAGGCAGATTATATGGCACAGCAATGGCAATAGCACGCCAATAGTATTCTTCCTCCTTTTATGTGCAAGGATGTCAGCTCACCACGATATTGCCCGAAAATGTCAATAAAATTAAATTTTCCAGGCAGATTATATGGCACAGCAATGGCAATAGCACGCCAATAGTATTCTTCCTCCTTTTATGTGCAAGGATGTCAGCTCACCACGATATTGCCCGAAAATGTCAATAAAATTAAATTTTCCAGGCAGATTATATGGCACAGCAATGGCAATAGCACGCCAATAGTATTCTTCCTCCTTTTATGTGCAAGGATGTCAGCTCACCACGATATTGCCCGAAAATGTCAATAAAATTAAATTTTCCAGGCAGATTATATGGCACAGCAATGGCAATAGCACGCCAATAGTATTCTTCCTCCTTTTATGTGCAAGGATGTCAGCTCACCACGATATTGCCCGAAAATGTCAATAAAATTAAATTTTCCAGGCAGATTATATGGCACAGCAATGGCAATAGCACGCCAATAGTATTCTTCCTCCTTTTATGTGCAAGGATGTCAGCTCACCACGATATTGCCCGAAAATGTCAATAAAATTAAATTTTCCAGGCAGATTATATGGCACAGCAATGGCAATAGCACGCCAATAGTATTCTTCCTCCTTTTATGTGCAAGGATGTCAGCTCACCACGATATTGCCCGAAAATGTCAATAAAATTGAATTTTCCATCCAGATTATAC
>NW_016910335.1:0-385 GCF_001483705.2 Eufriesea mexicana
GGTCGCGTCTAGTTAGGTTGAGTTATGTTGCGTCCCGTCCGTCGAGGTTTGGAAAGGTTTAGTGTGTGTATCCTTGCCTTTTGTGCTATACACTGCTATTCTGTACATTTGGGCGCACCAGATTGCTATGCTATACTCTGTTTGGCTCTTGTATGGCCTGGAATTGTGGTTCTGATACGTCAGGTTGTGTTAGGTTACGTATGGCTGGGCTAGGTTAAGCTATGTTTGGTTATGGTAGCTGTGACCTTCCTGTTACACACTGTTATTCGGTGGATTCCTGCCCTCTTCTGTCTTCTACTCTAATCTGCCGGTCCCTGGGATTGTGGATTCCTGCCCTCTTCTGTCTTCTACTCTAATCTGCCGGTCCCTGGGGAGGCCAGCATTT